>NC_085026.1:14226084-14271576 GCF_963692335.1 Osmerus eperlanus | reverse complement strand
AGGACAGTGTGTTTGTATTTTAAATAAAAATAAAAGGAGGCCTGCTTTTCATGCTCCTATTTGCAGTCTGTCTCCAGATGGAGTGTGTGATATAAACGGGGTTGGAGTCTATGATACCAGCTGACAATTGTATTGGTTTTGAAAGCTGTCATACTCTAGGGTTTACTTAATACTGGTCAACCAAGATAACTGCCAGGATAACTGTGGGTTCTTCATGAAGATATGGAGGGGGACATGCCCTGTGCCCTCCACCCCACCCCCCCTCCCCCACACACACACACACACACACACAAACCCCTGCCGGTATGGTCACACATCCATACTGGAAAGCTACATATGGTGAGGCCGTTGACAGGCTGATAGATCAGGCCTGACACTTGCCAAAATGTCTTCTGTCTCAGCCAGCTGCCATTTCAGCCTTTACACCCGGCTAATTGAATTGGCAATTTGTGTAACAGTACCTGTCCCCAGGCCACTGGTTAGAGGCTGGAGACGGCGTTTAGCCGTGCGCTAATCCTGGGGTAGTGCGAGGGAATAAGGAGCTAGCGCGCTAACCGCTAATGCTTCAGGAGGAATTACTACAGATGTGGAATGACAGTCAGGGGGCCGCTGTTACAATTTTCCATTAAATGAGAAATAAATTAACAATAGCAATAATGTGACTTATAAAAACTGAAAGTTAAATTGACTTTCAAATCAAGCGCCAGGGTTTTTGAAATTGCCACTGTACCGAGAATCAAATAGTGTTTATTACAGGGATGCAACAGAAGCTGTTGTGACATGGCTGCATTAGACTGAGACAGGAAATATGGAGAGCGCTGGATGGAAGCTGAAATCCTGCTTTGTGAAACACTATTAGTTTACATTACACTGTTCATCTCGCTTGCATACGTTTCATTTTCAGAGTTCTTATTCCTGCCATGTTCCAACTCCAAACGTTAAATAGCAATATCACTTCTGGGCTCTGTACTGTAATGGGATATCTCATCTTTAGCTACTGTTCCTCAGCTTGATTTGAGCCTGTTCATGAATAATAAGCACTTACATAGAAGGGGCCGATGTCCCTTTCTGTCAATTTAAACGAGCATGTATTGACCTACGGTTGTCTGTTTACCATTAGACCAAAAAGACACCTCAGTGGATCTGTGGACCACACTTTAGCACACAGCCCCAGCAGGGCCAGGGCGTGTCCTCAAACCTGCTCTGCTACATAAGCATGTGCTCTGCTGTGACACCTTCCTTCCAGCACAACCAGGGCTCATCATTAGCCTGCTTCAGAAAGGCCCTCATTACCTCTGAGAGTATTACCACAGGTGTCGTGGCTGTGTTTTATACAGCCTGACTAGCGTTTTTATGGATCTCCTTAATGACATTGAACAGGAGGAGAGACATGTCCAAATTCCCTCGTTAATCTGCATTTATGATTTGGAGAAACCAGAGGGACAGAATTAGCCCCCAACGTCATGGAATCACTGCCAGCAGCTCTTTAACATTTTAATCACCTTACAGTAGACAGAGTGAGGTATGTGCATGTGTGTGTTATGGTGTTATTAGGCCAGTTTGTGTCTTAACCAAGGGTGGGGGAGAGGGGCCGTGTGTGTATGAGTGCGAGTCTGAATGTGTGTGTCAGAGAGAGCTGGGTGGGTGTGTGTGTGTATGTGGGGGGGGGGGGGGGGGGGTGACAGACTTTAAGGTGAAGGGCCATCTCTACCCATAAGGCACTGCTCTGAATTGCTAATGTCTGTGTTATTAAGCAGCGGTCCACAGGCAGGAGAGTCTTCAAGGTGGCCAGAGTGGCGGCTTCCTCTGCACCACTTTAACATTTTTAACTTCTCCATTATAAAATATTAACCGCTCCATAGTTTCCCGCTTGAAAAGAACCCCAAGGTCAGGGAGTTTTCCGCATATAAAAGCGATCTGTCAGTGATTTCCATGTGCCCGCGTGGGTTTTTCAGCGCAGAGGCTTGTGATCATGAAGGACCATTGTGGAGGAGAGGAAAAAAAGATTTCCACCATGGTGTCAGATGGAGTATAGAAGATGATAATTGAAGTTGGTCGAGAGCACTTTGATCTCTGTGATACTTCTGACTGTTCTACATGAGCTGTCTGTTTTAGTGACGGTACGTTGGGTGGAGGGGGGTGGGGGGGAGGGAGTGCAAGAAAGAGAGAGAAGAGATATAGAGAGTGAGATATAGAAAGAAGGAGAGTGAGAAAAAGAGAGTGTGTGAGAGAGAGAGAGAGAGAGAGAGAGAGAGAGAGAGAGAGAGAGAGAGAGTAGTTACACGTATGTATATGTTTAACTGCCGTGTGTGTCTCTCTGTTTGTGAGAGTATGAAATATAAGTATATATAAGGCCATGATTTACATCGATGAATATTTCTGTAATTTTACCGTTGCTTTGGCAATATGAACAATTGTTGTTTTCATGCCAATAAAGAGAGAGAGAGAGAGAGAGAGAGAGAGAGAGAGAGAGAGAGAGAGAGAGAGAGAGAGAGAGAGAGAGAGAGAGAGAGAGAGAGAGAGAGAGAGAGAGAGAGACAGAGACAGAGACAGAGACAGAGACAGAGACAGAGACAGAGACAGAGACAGATGAAGTTCTTTACTGAGCTAGTGTTCCGGTACAGTCTTTGTTACAGTTAAGTATGTTGTCATCCCTGGTCGACTTTGTTTACACTTGGTGACTTCCAGTGTTTACGATGGCTTCCATGCTTGTGTGTGTGTGTCTGTGTCGGCAACAGGGCACTGCTAAACGCTTCTAGCTCCCTCTGCTGTGCCTTTGTGCCTGGGTCATGTACAACTGTTAGTTTGGGGGGTTACCCAGCAGGTTTAACCTTGTTTGTAATCACCCTCCTGCCCGTGTGTGTGTATATTTGTAAGTGTGTATCTGTTTGTGTCTGCACACCTGCACATGCCTCCCTGTGTGTGTGTGTGTGTGTGCACCTGGTGTGTGTCTCCAGGGCCGGCGGCCTGCTGTTGTTGTCTCTCCAGCCCATGTTGTTTGGCATGGCTGGTCCTGGGGGAGGGGAAGGGGGTAAACGCTCCCAGCATAACTGCAGGGCCTGCTTCCCCGGGCCAGGCTGGAGCTGGCTGCAGCCCACTGAACCTGGAGAGGCACCCAAGGACACCAGCCTCTCATTCTGCATTCTCCGACCCCCTCTCCACCCCCCCCCCCCCCCTCCTATCATCCCCAAGGCCCACCTGAGGCCTCCTCTCTGACTCCTGTCCCTGCCCCTGGACCCTCCCAGGGGAGACCCTGTTTGCTGCCCGCTCTTTGAGACTCTTTAATGGCCATTCAGGGCTTTTTATTACATCATTAATTGCACTTAATTCAGCAACATTACCCCGACGCAGGCTGAGCTCTGAAAATTAAGCACAGAGCACTTTGTTATAAAACTCCCTGTAATGAGGCCTGTTGGGACAGGCTCTGTTAAGTCTGAAATCACCGCGGGCGCTTTTTCAGCAGCCACGCCGCGTTGGGCCTCCACCGCTACTTTTAAGTTGCTGGTCTTGAAAAAACGCCCCGGGGGCAGCGTTCCGTGGTTGCCACGGCGGCAGAATCAATGCCGTGATATAATCCCTCATTTTAAACCCCGGCTCTCTTTGTAGCAGTCAGACAGTTGAATATGCACAACGCTGGATAATATGTTTTAATGTGTGTGTGTGTGTTTGTGTGTGTGTGTTTGTGGGTGGGTGGGTGCGTGTGGATGGGTAAATTAAAATAACACATTTTAAAAGTGTGTGTGTGTTCTCCAAATATGTACATTATGGAAAAATGTCTTACCCTCCAAGATTAGTAGTAGTCAGCAGGTGTGTGTGTGTGTGTGTGTGTGTGTGTGTGTGTGTATGTGTGTGTGTGTGTGTGTGTGTGTGTGTGTGTGTGTGTGTGTGTGTACGGTCCGTCCCAGGTGGGCCGCTGGCTGGATTCTATATATTTGTGTTCTCTTTTAGCCGTTTCATTTTGCAATAAAGCCACTTTGAATGTTGGAATCTTTATTGAGTAGGACTGTAATAAGTAGATTCAATTAAAGAAAAAAGGCTGGATTGCTGTGGAGTGATGCTTTTTCTTGTCTTCTTAATAAAATAGACAAAATATTATTCAATGCAGGCTCACCAGCAAAACTAATCTATTTTAGTCCAATAACATAATAAAACAGTTTGAAACTGCAATCTTTCTTTTTTTTCAAATCAACAGTTCAATAATAGCAAAACTTTTCGCAGGCAGAGAATGATATAAAAATGATTTACATATGTGTTACGTCTGAATAACGTCTGAATCTTCTGTGTTAAATGTTACCGTATTGACACGATTTATATCTGTGTCTGTGTTTCTATGTCCATAGTGTATTACATACATACACACCTCCCTCCCTTCTCGCCAGTACGTGTGTGTGTCTTACCTGGAGTCTTCCTGTCTTTCTGTCTTGTCCCGTGTGTGTGTGTGTGTGTGTGTGTGTGTGTGTGTGTGTGTGTGTGTGTGTGTGCGGTGTGTAGCTATCGGCACCCAGCGGAGGAGAGCTCCTACTGCTGTCGCCTCAGACATCTTCGAGCCACACCTTGGGAGCCACATACTACAGGTAGGAACTGAGAGAACATACACACACTCTGTCTCCACACACACACACACACTCTCACACACACACATACACACACACACACGTGATTGCTTGCACACACAAACACACATTGTACGTTGTCTTTGGCAGTGTTTTATTTACGTATATATGTTTCACACTTTTGTCTGTACTTACGCAGCATGTAGTGTTCAGAATTCAACATTTATTTGTATAATTATTTCAAGGGATTACGCCATCTCCTCCTTTTAGATGTACTGCCAAGTACAATTTCAAATTATCATAGCCAAGTCGAGTTATTAAATTAAAATTATGAAACTATGATAATGATTAACCCTATTAGTCCCTGAGGCTGCTCTGCATGTGGCTTGTCGTGTTAATCTCTCCCCCAGTCCTTATCTGTGTACATAATAGGCCCACCGGCCTCCTTTCCTTTACAATGGAGCAGGGAGTCCATCAGATAGCACTGCTGATAGGACAGTGTAAGCTGCCAGCCATACTTAGAGACCATGCCTTTGTTCTGACATTCCTTCTTCTTTCAACCCCCCCCCCCCTCCCCGAAATTACATTACTCCAACCAAAATGTCTTTTTTTTTTTTTTTGGGGGGGGGGGGGACAAATAATAATCTGCTGACCCTTTTATCCTGCACGGCAACAGAATAAATGCCAGGTTTATATTCAAAACCCAAATCATAAAAGAACTGGTCTTGTGTTTGATGAGTGCTGGGTGGTTGCAGGGGAGTCACACAGCCTTACCTCGTCTGTCGCCCCGTGATGAACATTGTGATGTCATGCGTGTGTCATGTGTGATGTGAACATGAAACCAGCCCGGCGTGGAGCAATAGATACCCCGGTTCCCCCTCGTCCTGGGAGATCGCCATGACAACCGCACTCCGCCCGCTCGCTCGGCTTCCTGCTTCCTGTTAAGAAGACGGTGAATAGGAAGTGACATGTTGGTGTCCCAGGTAGAGAGAGGAGGGGGGAGATGTCTCCCTAGCTATTATCGATGACAGAGAACAGATCGCTTTCTCACGTAAAGCGTCTCGGAAGCCGTTTGTGCACGTGTGCTGAGGCGGGGGGGGTCCGCTGCCTGGCGATAAGCGCTCGTTGCCGCGGCACCAGGTTAAGTGTCTGACAAGGAAGCGGAAATTTCTAATTAACATCAATAGCAGACAGGAAGTGTGTCCAGGCGTGGCCTTTTCAGGAAAGGACTTGTTCCTGGCAAATTGTCCTCATTAATCTTGGGCTTAATTGATTGTGAAAAGTTTTAGGATGACATTTTAAGAAAGCATGCTCGGCTGGTGATTGATTGGAGTAAGATGAAGTCATAATGAATGCACGGCAGTCATTACTTGTTGAGCACTGCTGCTAATGTTAGACAGATTAGGCCTGTGTTTGATAGGGCTTAATAAAGAGAGAGGCCTTGATGAGGTTCCCATCACTAAGACTCCCTACCTACCTGCTCTGGCTGCTGTGTGTGTGTGCGCGTGTGTGTGTGTGTGTGTGTGTGTGTGTGTGTGTGTGTGTGTGTGTGTGTGTGTGTGTGTGTGTGTGTGCGCGTCTGTGGGTGGGTGTTTTGGGGGAGGGGAAAACAACCGCGTGTTGTGTCTGTAGCAGTATAGATGTCCCAAGGCAGCATGCCTGTCTGGCCTCGGTCATGTGATGGGATTAATCGTGCTGTGTGTGTGTGTGTGTGTGTGAGGGAGGGAGTGAATGGGGTGGGATTGGAGCTCTGGCACCCTATCAGTCCTCTCATTGTGTCCAGGCCGGCCTCCCCAGCCTGCTTTGTCCTCTGGCCTCCTTTGGCACTCCTGACCTCACTGACCTGGAAGGAGTTCGCATGGAGACCAGCCCTCTGTGCTCTTTGTTTTGTCCAAACACGCTGAATACATTTACGACCTAGGTTTGTCAACGCACATAATCAAATAACTGATAGAATATGCAGAGATCGCAGAGGGTAGCTGACTGTGTTGGTCCCCATGTGAACCCCCCCCCCCCCCCGCCCCCAACACCAGTGTTACGTGGGAGATTCGGGGTGACCGGCTGTTTCTGCAGACTACTGTTTTGAATGTAGTTTTCTTTTGGCGGAACAAATGGGACACATACACAAAGGTATCTATAGTAACTGGGACCATGGTCACACAACCAGAGACTCAGAGACCCAGTGAGGTGTGAGAGTGTGTGAGAATGTGTGTGTGTGAGAATGTGTGTGTGTGTGTGCGTGTGTGTGTGTGTGTGTGTGTGAACCAGACTGAATCACAGCCCTGTGTCCTAGAGTGAGTGGGGCTGCAGTATCTCCTCTGCCAGTGTGTGATCACGGCTTCACTTTGGCCCTCCTGAATCTCCCAAGGATGAGGTGTAGCGCTGAAAAGTTTCCTCAGAAGCTGTGAAGTTGTTTGTAGGGATGCTTTAAAGGCAGGTTTGATGTGTGTGTATCAGAGGATAAAGGAACAACACCATGTGGTGTTGAAGATGAATAAGGTACCAGCTATAACGAACAGAAGGGCGCTAATTACAGACGTGTTTGTGCCTCTTTTCTTGTGTGTGTGTACGTGTGATATCAGTATCAGTTGTGTGTGTGTGTGTGTGTGTGTGTGTGTTTGCGTGAGCGTGTGTGACTTCTATCAGCACCTGTGGCAGGACAGAGGGGAGAGGACAAGCAGGCGCCTGTTGATGAGCTCACATCTCCAGGTCCACACAGACCTCCTTTCATCTCCACTTCTCCTTTGTCATCTTGTTTGCTTGTCGGTGTTTCTTCCTCACGTTTGTTTGTTTCTCCACATCGTTTGTTGTTTCCCCGGACTTGTGTGATAATAGTGCTCTGAGTTTTTTTTCTTTTTTTTATAAAGACGTCGTTTCAAACCCCTTCCATCTCCGCGCCTGTGGAAGCTGCGAGCGCAGGAACGTCGTGTCTGAAATGACAGCTGTTTACATTTGCATAACATCAAGGAGGAGCCGGCCGCGGCTTCTCCGAGCCTGCCTGTGTGCAGCTGTCGCTTCCTGTAATGGCAGGTTGATTGGTGGAGCAGATAAAGAATAAAGAGAGAATAAAGAAGCATTCACCATCACGGCTCCAAGCCTCTGGTGGGAACAGTTCAACTTTTTACCCTGGAGAACCAGGCCACTGGCACCAGCCCCCATCACAGCCTCGGCTCTCACCCCGACCCCAGCCTCAGCTCCAGCCCCCGTCACAGCCCTGGCCCTCATCAACAGCCCCAGCGCTAACCCATCCTAACCCAAGCCCCAACCCCAACCCCAGCCCCAAGCCCCAACCCCAAGCCCCAGCCCCAGCCCCAACCCAAGCCCCAACCCCAAGCCCCAGCCCCAGGCCTGTCCTCTCCTCCCCTCTGCAGCTCCTGAACCAGAGCTTCCCATTAGCCAATCTCTTGACCAATCTCTCTCTCTTTCTGTAACTCTCTCTCTAACAGACACACATTGTCTCTTCTTCTCACATGCTCTCTCTCTTTCTCCCAGACATTGTTCTTTTTTATCTACGCCAAAGCCAGAGGTTAATTGGGTACGTGTGTTTGTGTGTGTGTGTATGTGTGTGTGTGACAGGTCTTTGTGCATTTGTAGGGGAATTTGTGCAATCTGAAGGTAGACAAAACAGTCTAGGAATGTGTGTGTGTGGTGTAATGTGCAACAGTTTTGTCTCTGTCACACAGTCACACACATAAAGGCATTCCTTCAGTTTATCTATGCAGAAGGATAATAGATTTAGTTCTTCTGGTCGTGAACTCAAACCTCTGTCACCAGAACCGATCCTGTTGTTCCTCCTTCTTACTGAAGCACCAAATCTCTCCCTCTTTTCTCTCCTCTATTTCTCTCCTCTCCCTCTTCTCTTCTTACCGCCTCTCTCTTTTCTTCTTCTGTCCATCTCTCTCCTCATATCTCCCTCAGTTCTTTCTTTGTATTTTTCTTCATCTTTTCACCTCCTCCCTCCCTTCCTTTCCCTTCTTTCTTTCTCTGTTGTTCTCCCCTTCTCTTGTCCTCTGCTCCCCCCCCCCCCCTCTTTTTTTCCCCGCCATAGTTTGATATCGTTATTTATCCATGATCAGCGTGGTGTGATGGAAGATTATTCTGAAATCTGAAAAGATGGTCTTAGTCAAGCGTACAGACACAGAGCATGGAAGGGGATCTGTCATGGCTCTTGTTAACAGAGAACACACACACACTCACACACACACACAAAAGGTGGTGCTATGGTGGAGCCTGAAGCCAGGTGGGGTATGTCTGTGTCTGCAGGGTCAGCTCCCTAGGTTGTCATGGTGCTGGTGGAAAACCTCCATCTCTCTCTCCTGCACACCTCTGCTTTTTGTTTACTCATTTGCTGTTGAAAGCAAACATGTCAGAGCCCTTCTCGCTGTGGTTCACTAGCCTGCATAACATAATGGGAGCGGAATTTACATAAGACACACACATACACACAGACACACTCAAACACACACACACATGCACACACTCTCCTCATCTCCATGCTGGCCAGGCCTGTGACAGACAAAGCATCATTCATGACACTGGCCAGAACAAGTGATGGGCTTCAAGACAGCTCTGATAGATCAGCTTCTTCTGCTCCAATACACACACACACCCGTACACACATACACACACCGAGATGTAATGAATGGCTTATGTTAAGTATGTGTACTGTTGTTTAGCACGCGTCATTTATATTTTTCACACACATCCCGTGGTGTGCTTTCACAGAGGAAGTGTGTTTTCTATAGCTGGATAAATAGCTGCCGTTAGCCACTAGCATGGAACCGACACACCACGGCTAATGTATCAAAGATCCTAGAATTTGATTTATATTATTGCTACATGAATCTATTTCAAATATATAAGTGTGTGGATAGTGTTCAGGCCTTTGTTTCAATCAAATTCAATCAAATAGTCATAATTTAAAAAGTAAATATGTATTTCTCTGTCCATCCATCTATCTATCCACCAATCTATCCACCCATCTATTTATCCATCTATCCATCTTGGGAGAGACAGGAAGACGGGTGAGTGACAGGGTAGAGGAGGTAGGAAGATAGGTGAGACAGGTGGCAAATGCAACGCAGCTGTTTGGCTGGTAGACAGGTGAGGGACAGGTGTTGGGCAGGTGGCAGGTGACAGACAGGTAGCCAGGTTAGCACAGACAGGTCAGACTCGGCTCTCAGACGGGTGGCAGATGAGGAACTGTTGGGAGGGTGCAGGCGAGGTGCAGGCGACTGCTAGACAGGTGAGGGAGAGCAGGTAGACAGGTGCCCCACTGGAGATGTGTCCTGGGTTGTTACAGGCTGGTTAGCCTGCTGGTGCTGGTTCCTCTGCCACAGCCAGCCAATGGAAACTTCCCACCGGGTGATGACTGGTAGAGGGTAACTGGTAGTGTACAATTAGTACAATTATTTTAGCATTTCTCTCTACAGGTTAGAGAAGTCAAATTTTACTGTTGATTCCAATGCAGTACATGAGAATGTGTTTTATCTGCCCAGAGATGGACAACTAAGCCTGCACTCCACACACACACGCACACACACACACGCGCGCGCACACACACACACACACACACACACACACACACACACACACACACACACACACACAGCGGTGTTGCAGCTGTATTACACCGTGAGCCTAGCTCCCGAGAAACCATGACCTGACGTCATCCTGGAAACTCAGGGAGTAAAGGTCAACGGTTGGCGTTGAGCGACACATTTTGATTATCGCACACACACACACACACACACACACACATACACACACATGCCGATCCTCTGATTCATTAGCAGGGGGAATTCAGACAGAGGAGAAGAGAGAGGGGGGGAGAACGAGAGAGAGAGAGAGAGAGAGAGAGAGAGAGAGAGAGAGAGAGAGAGAGAGAGAGAGAGAGAGAGAGAGAGAGAGAGAGGAGAGAGAGAGAGAGAGAGAGAGAGAGAGAGAAGAGGAAAAAAAGAAAAAAGTCAGGTCTTATTATTTATGCAGTCAATAGCAAGGCTTGTCTGCATTCCTAATTGTTTGATTTTATAGGCCCAGTCTTTTAAACAAACATTGTGTATGGTAATGTCATACCCCTGATGGATGGCCAAGGTTGGCTGTGTGAATATCATTTGGATAATTAAAAATGACAGACAAAATCAACCACTGTCCTGACCCCCACTTTGTTCCCTGGGTGACGGGCGGGGGGAGGGCAGGGGAGCCTGATTGCTGTCAATCAACAGTGGGGAGGGTGGGGGGGCACCAGGGAGACTCTGGCAGCCGTGAACTCTGACCACTGCTGTTGATCTGAGAGAGATAACAACCTTGAGGTACCTGACGAATTTCAACAGGCTGAGGGCCTGTATTCACCTCAGCACTGGACTAACATCCCAAAAGAGAATCACTCCCTCCCTCCTCACTTCTCTCTTCTCCCTCATCTCTCATCCCTCCTCCCTCCTATTCAGTTAGTCTTTTTTTATTTTTTTACTCATTCTCTCTCTTTCTCTGTTTCCCCGTTTTCTCTTTCTCACTCGCCCTCCCTTCTTCCCCAGCGCAGTGCAGCCCTGTCCTAAAGATGAGAGCTGAGACAAGAATCTAAAGTAACATCTCTATCTAACAACAGCTCATCTAGGATCAGCTGAGTTTCCTGGGGAACTGATAAATACATCAGGCAACCGGTTGTTTACAACAGAACTCAGAACAGTTGGGACAGTTCGAGCCTGCTGTGAGGAGACAGTCTTTCATTTGGTTTCAGCCTTAGCCAACATTTCTACTTTCTCATTACTATGCAGCTCCTGGACTCAGTCTCAGTGTCACTCTGGTCCTGCTGTGTCTGTGTGACCCTGAGGACCAGCACTCAGATCCACTGTCAACATCAGAGGCCGCTGACATCATCCCCCACACAATAGACCGAGGACAGAAGAACAGCAGTACTTGATCTTCTCTACAAGCTTCTCTGGTTCTGGATATTTCACAAAACAAGACTGTGTGTGTGTGTGTGTGTGTGTGTGTGTGTGTGATCCCTAACAATGTGTGATCAGAGCACAATAGCATTATAGAGCATAGCAACACATGAGAACAGTGCAGTGAATGTGCCATGAGATTACAGTCCTGTTTGATGAAGGAGGGAAGGAAGGAAGAAAGGTGGGCAGGAAGGATGGAGTTGGAAGGACGGAGGAATACTCACGAGCGAGGCAAGACAGGAAGAGTTGTCAGAGTGTGTGTATGTGTTAGTGTGTGTTTGTGTGTGGCTGTCTGACTGTCTAACGACGGGGTTGTGTGAAAGAGGATGGTGAGCCCAAATCCTCCAGAAGGAAATTAATCCTCTCATTCCTCAGCTCTCTTTGTGCTGCCACTAAGGAATCGGATCCTGCTGAATAATTTCATTATAACTTGTGAGCATGTGGATTAATGGGAGGTTTTACTGTAAAGGAGATGGGGAGGATTTTCTCCTCTTCTCCTCCTCTTCTTTTCTCTCTGTTTACCCTCCCTCGTTCTCTCTCTCTTTCTGTCATCTCCCATGCTCTGCTATTCATAAGTATTATACCACCCAAAATATCAGTTTTGTCCATGTTGCCGGAAAATTAATAGAGGCCTGGTTGGTATGGGCATCATTCTAATCAAATATCAAATGCCTGTTTTTAAGAATTCATAAACACACAATACATTCAGCTTCTATAATGTAAACACTCTCCCCAATTGCTTAACATCATGAGAGCATTGAAATCCATTCAATGTTATTCTAATCCTCCTCTCCCCTGCTGTAATGGCTGGTTGTGAGCGTGTTGGGCCCAGTCAGGAGAGATGCAGCATTGTTACCAAACCGGAGGATCCTTCCTGAGTGAACCTTCTCCAGTGTCACCCAGCTGACTCGCTCCTCATAATTATAAGCATTCAGGAGAGAAATTGTGGCTAATGAAATGGGAACGCCTCCTCGCTTTTGGCTTCTCGTGCACTCTGACTGGAGCGCTGCACTGTGGGCCGGGAGCCAGGGCTCACAGCAGTGAGGCAGCTGGCGCAGGCCCTCCCCAGAGGCATTGTGGGTACGGCTCTCCTGTCTGGCGTGTGATTTGTGCTGGGAAACTTTGAGACGGGAAACCTCGCTCTGTCTCAAGCCCCCCTTCTCTCTCTTTTTCTCTCTCTCTCTCTCTCTCTCTCTCTCTCTCTCTCTCTCTCTCTCTCTCTCTCTCTCTCTCTCTCTCTCTCTCTCTCTCTCTCTCTCTCTCTCTCTCTCTCTCTCTCTCTCTCTCTCTTTCTCTCTCTCTCTCTCTCTCTCTCACCTTTTCCATCGTCCTGCTTTCTGATTAACAGGAAGTGGCGGAGTGTTGATCAGACCAGAAAGTTGTTCCTCTCCCCAGAGTCTCCTGCCTCTCCTGCTCTCAGCTCCATCCCTCCCTGCCAACGAGAGCTAACCCTCTCTTGCTAACAAGCACTAACTCTCCTTGACTAACGAGCATGAACTCTCCCTGGATAACAAGCCCTAACACAACTATAGTTCATCTAATGCAGCATATAGGAGCTGGTTTTAGGGTTCAATTAGCAGATCTAACTTTTCCAAAGCCGAATCTTCTGAATTTTAAGTATAATTGACAAAATGTGACTCATGAATGTAGTGTAATGTCAGGTAGTTAACTTGAAACCTAACTGCACAGAGTGGCTGATAGTCTGAAGTGAGTTCACTGTAAAATCAGCTCTTTCACATATCTGGCACCGCTTTTGTTGCTCTCTCAAACAGTCATTACTGAGGGGATGAACCTCCAGACTTTATGCTGGTGACCCTGGTTTGACCCTCCCACCCCTTTCCATCTTCATCTCACAATTGATTTAATACATCTTCCCAAACAGTAAATGTGCTTAGAATATGTTCCCTGGCAAGCCATCATTGGTCCTGCCTCTTTGCTTGGCTCAGCCTATCACAGTCCAGAGTTTTACAGCCGATAGAATGTGTCATGGAGGAATCGTAAACACCTCGGAGCGCCATCTTGATGGCTCTGGAACAAGAGCTCCCCACTGCTCCTGGAACTAATGTTGCTTTTTAATTGCATCAAAGCATGGAACAAGGCACCAGAGGAGTGTGTGTGTGTGTGTGTGTGTGTGTGTGTGTGTGTGTGTGTGTGTGTGTGTGTGTGTGTGTGTGTGCGTGCGTGCGTGCGTGCGCATGTGTGTTGTTTTATCGTTTTTTCCGCAGGGGAGGCCCAGCCAGCTGTAGCAGTGTGTCTAACACAGGCAACAAGGAACAAAAAACATTTGTTTTCATTCTAAATTTTATTGTGGGTTTGTTGTGTTTTAATGACGTGATTTTCACTTAAGAAACACTCCTTATAAATCTGGCCTGGTGAAGCTTTAGGGTGACTGTCGTGGATACGGCTGATGCATGTAACACAGCAAAACGACACATTCAGACGTGTCATGCCCATACCTAGACACATGACTGTATCGTACGTTATCGTACGTTGTACCTACATTTTTACATTTACATTTAGTCATTTAGCAGACGCTCTTATCCAGAGCGACTTACAGTAAGTACAGGGACATTCTCCCCGAGGCAAGTAGGATGAAGTGCCTTGCCCAAGGACACAACGTCATTTGGCACGGCCGG
The DNA here is from genome assembly GCF_963692335.1 of Osmerus eperlanus. Taxonomy (NCBI): domain Eukaryota; kingdom Metazoa; phylum Chordata; class Actinopteri; order Osmeriformes; family Osmeridae; genus Osmerus; species Osmerus eperlanus. The sequence goes on along the minus strand of NC_085026.1, from coordinate 14,257,443 downwards.
GAATCGAACCAACAACCTTCTGATTAACCCTTGTGTTATCTTCGGGTCATTCTGACCCATCAGTCATTGTGACCCACCGTCGTATTGCGACAAATTTACCTCATACAAAAACAAAGTGAAGCATTTTCTTTTAACTGTCGGGCTGTCTCAGACCCCCCACATTGGAATGGTTAAAAGAAAATTATTTGTATTTGTTTTTGTATTGGGTAAAATTGGGTAAACACAACGATGGTTCGTTATGAACCTTTGGGTCATGTGACCCGAAGGCAGCACGAGGGTTAATAGCCCGACTCCCTAACCGCACAGCTAATCTGTCCCAGTACACTGCTCTCTGCTGGACTGGAGGACAGGTGATCTCATCATCGGATTCCAACTGGCCTCCATCTCCTCTCCCATTTTATTTTCTTCTCTATTTCTCTCTATATATTTAACACTTTCTCTCTCACTTTCCCGTCTATCCCCGTCTATCCCCTCTTTCACTCTTTCTCTCACACTTTCTGTCTCTCTTTCCCTTTTCACTCGGTCACTTACTAATTTCTGCATCTCTCTTTGTTAAAATCTATATTAAACACATTCAACTAGTGTCTTCTCAACAAAAGTCTCAATAGAAAGAGTATTTTTTCTCCACTTTTTGAGCCAGTTTGTTGATGTCATCTTTTCCTAACAAGCATTCTACCAGCTCACAGTGCTCTCAGTCTCCAGACTCCTGCTCAGCCAAACCTCTCCACCTCAGGGTCAGTCAGAAACACACACACGCACAAACTCTCTTCTCTGTCTGGAGTGAGGGGCAGAGATAGCCATGCAGGTTGGAGATGGAGGACAGGGCTGGGGTTATGGGGTTGTTTGTGAGGATGTTACTGTTTCAATCACCCCAGGATCCTGAACAGAAGGTCTATAAAACCATCAGGCGTGTGTGTCTGTGTGCGCGTATGTGGGGGTGTACATGTGTGTCTAGCATTGCGCGTGTGTGTCTGTCCATACAGTATCTGTTTTCATTTCAGTCCAGCCTTCCTCTCTCTCTCTCTCTCTCTCTCTCTCTCTCTCTCTCTCTCTCTCTCGCTCTCTCTATCCTCTCAGTCTTGCTGGAGCAGTAAAGCCCACTGACCTTGAACCATCTCCCTCTGGGCTGGGCAAATATTTAAAAGAGGCGTCATGTCCCGGTTCACTACCAGGGTGGCTCTCCAATCAAACATCCACAAGGGTGGGGTTGTGTATGTGTGAGAGAGAGAGAGGGAGCAGAAAGGGATGGAGGATGGGGGGGGTGGGGGGGGTGGGGGTGGTCCCACGGCGCCGATTGTCTTCAATGATGGACACTACACCACGCATAGCCTCCTCCCCTCTTCCCCCCTCCTCTTCTCCTCCCCTCTTCCTCCCCCCTCCTCTCCTCCTACCCTCCCCCTCTCCTGACAGCCAGTAATAATAAGGCATGAGGACAGTCACAGGGAATGAAGACAAATGCTGCCGCTGGCCCTAGTCATCATCCCTGCTCCCTTGCTGGGCAGGAACAGAGACGTTAGCCCCTCTCAACCTGGAAGTGCTTTATAGCTCTGACCCCGCGCATCGCCCTAAGTCCTCCCCCCTGCAACGGAGGTTTGACACCCCCACATCGCTCCTATCCCCAGGCAGGTCTATAAAGAGGACATATGGAGCCTTTTGGCCAGCCAGCCAGCGAAGAGGCACAGATAGATAAAGGGAGAGAGAGTGGAAGAGAGAGCAAGAGAAAGATCCGGCAGGTGGGTGGGAAGTAGGCAGGTGGAAAGTAGGGTCTCTGCCGCGTGTGTGTGTGTGTGTGTGTGGCTGTGGGTGAAGGTGCAGATGGATGCCGTTAAAGATTGATGAGGGCAGTAGAAGAGATCTGAGGTAACATTTGGGCAGAGGAGCAGTGCTGCCAGAGAGGAGGATGTCCACTGACAGGCAGGCAGACAGACAGACAGACAGACAGGCAGCCAGACAGACAGGCCTGGGAGGAAGGCAGGGAAGGGGAGAAAGACAGACAGGCAAGCAGGAAAGAAGATAGACATGCAGGCATGCAGGACAGACAGAAAGGGCATTACTCCAGCTGCATTGGATTAGATAGTAGTGTCAGGCCTCTCATATTGAAAGATCTTAGGTGAGGCGACAGTTGATCATCTACTAGTGACTGCACCAGTGTCTCACACACTTCCCCTTTGCCTGTGTTGCTGTTAACACGGATCCCCCTACTGGTCAGAAAGTGAACAACACCACATCCCTTTGTTACACAACTGTCATTCAGAATTAGCAGCAGCAGCATTAGTCATGACAGCAGGAGTGGAACAGGAAGAGTCTTGGATGAGTCAAAAAAGCCACACACACATCGAACACTCCAAAGAGACCGCACAGCTGCCCCACAAACACAACAAACCCCCACCACACATCCCTGGCTGATGTGGTCTGTGAATACACGGACACATGGCCCGGACAGGCCTGGTCCGAACCTCTCTCCTTCTCTTCCGGAATCTACCATTGTTTTAGTTTTATGTACGTGCATGCAGATTTCTTCACTTGGCGCGAGAATGCGTTCCCTGATTCCAGTGTGTCCCGTGGTCACATCCAGGTATGGATTATCTGCCCTGCGTCATCATATCCTGTCAATAAGGAAAGATGGTTCCGGGCAGGCGAGGAGAGGGAGAGATTAATGGTATGGCAGCAGTTCTCTAGAGTCATAATTACTATGGACAAACCTATGGATATTCCAGCCTCTTATCGATGTCTGGCAAAGTGACTACAACAAGTTTAAATCAATTCTGCAGCTTATTTATTTATCTAAAGATTTAACAAGTTCTGGGTGGCGTGAGATAGATCGACAAGCTCTGGTTTTGTTTTATGGGTCTGTATCTTGCGACGTCTTCTCAGAGACTATTGGGGTGTACACACACACACACGCGCACACACACGCACACACGCACACGATACATACAGCACAATCACAAGCAGCTCATGTTACTAACAGTAACATAGTACAGTCCAGTAGAGTACTGTAGAACAGTACAGTTGTTTTGACAGGTTGGATGGCCCCAGTGTCTGTGCAGTCACACAGGGCTAGCCAGCCAGCCAGCAACACCCCTAACACCAGGAGTTCAAGATGCAGTTTCAATCGAGACCAGATAAATGGATGGGTGGAAGTGGACGGATGGACAGAGGGAGGGATGGAGGGATGGAGAGAGGGATGGAGCAGAGGGATGGATGGAGCAGAGGGATGGAGGGAGGGATGGAGAGAGGGAGGGAGGGATGGAGAGAGGGAGGGAGGGATTTTTGGAAGGGTTTAGGAAGGTTAAACTGCTGAGATGCAGCTTCCATCTGGAATGCATTAGCTAAAAAGATTTATTAGACAGAGTGCTCCTGCATAATGTAGCATGGACGGAGAAAGTGTGTGTGTGTGTGTGTGTGTGTCCGTGCATCTGTGTGTATATATATACTGTATATATGTGTGTGGGTGTGCGTTTTTGTGTACTGTACATGTATGTGTCGAAGCTTGTGTGTACAGTATATACGTACACACAGACATACGCGTCTCCATGCGTATGTGTGTATACGTGTGTGTGTGTGTGTGTGTGTGCATGAGTACGAGTACAAGTTGTAACCGTGGTGGGGTCTGCAGCTTTCCCTATCATCCACCATGCCAGAGACACGCCCACTGGCAAGCAGCAATCTGGGATTGGTTCTAGATTGCCCCAATCACCTGCTACAGCATGGTAAGGACAGGTGATTGGCCGGTTGGACTAGAAGGTACACTTAATGGCTGGTGTGTGGTTTTCTGCCAAACCACAGGCAGCAGTGAAAGTCACATTAGTAGCAGCTTGATTGTTGAATTTCTCCTAGCAGAAAGGAATGACTAATGCTCTAATTGTATCTCTTCAGCTCCAAGCTTATTGAGCAAAACAGCTTTGATTTTCTCCTTTAGACAAAATGACTACTGGCGTTCTGTAGGATTGAATAGAGAGCGCTTGAGAAACGGCTGTGGCAGAAATTAGTAGTATGGATGGGGGGGCTAGGTTGTTGAAGGAGACCATGTCCAGCGTTTGGATGGGACGAGAGGTGATCAGTAGCTAGCTGTCTACATGTCTAACAGAGAAGACACCATCCCACACACACACACACACACACACACAGGCCCCTTGTCTTGTTCTCATCCTGGCACACTCACACCCTGACAAAACCAATCACTTCATGCCGCTTTAACAGACAAGTTTTGTCACATTCTGGGCTTGATTTACTCTTGAAATTAATTCACAAAATCCACGATGATCACAACAACACATTCTTCTCACAGTCTTTTTGTCAGTTTAAACTTGTACAAGTAGCCGTCATATCTTGTTTGTGTTCAAATCTAATTTCCTGAAAGTCTTGTCTCAGTGATGTTGATGGTTCCAACCCTCCCATGGTCCCTGAGGCGTGTGTGTGTAAACGCTGTGAGTTCAACGGTTCTGTCGTTAAACCTTGTTCAGATTTTATCTCCCCTCCTTCAGACTCGCTGGAACAAAGGCAACACAACAACCCTAGACATGCTGATTTACATTTACTCCGCCAAACAACCTAAGGTCTTCACTTTTCTTAAACAGAACAAATTGTTTCAAATAACTGCAAACACATGCAAATGAGGGGAGTGTTTTTTCCCCTCTCCCAGACTATTTCCCTTCGGATAAGCATCACGTAATGGAAATCTATGTACTCCTTTCTCCTTCACGCCTACAGAATTACAATGGGCTGAATATGAGGCTTAACACAATCATTAATTAGGTCAAAAATTGACAGAGTCCCGGCAGAGCTCGGAGAAGCAATTTCTCTGTTGTTGCACTTTAAACTACTCTTTAATTGCCATGCAGAGTTTGAACTGTGAGCATTGAGATTCCACATGCTACAGAAATGTAAATGCCGGGGCCGCAGCGCCGCCGGGAGAGAGATGAAATAAGAACGTGGAAACGCAGGAGCGCTTCTACTGCGGCTCTTGCCGAGCTGGGAGGAGCTCAGCGCTGTGGTTAAGTAGCCAGACGATTAGATAGGAGGCCAAAGATGGGTCTGCTCAGAGGGTCCAGGGTCCATATTTATCACTTAGATACATCGATTTGCATTCATCGACTAGTTAGAATTCACGGTCTTGACCGAGAACTCTTTTCTTTTTTTATACGTTGGAGCAATTTTCGTATGTTTTGATGAGGGCATAATTTGCTTTTAAAAACATTCTTCTCCAATAATGTCGACGTAAACACATTCCCCCCCCCCCTCTTTTCACACACGCATAATCAGAATTAACCGATTTGGTTGGAAAGAAGAGTTCGCCAACTCCGCTTTAAAGAGTGGATTTTTGAACAAAACTTCTGACTCGTGAAATGGTGAACTTGTGCGAGACCCGCGTTATTTAGAATGCAGGAGAGAGACAGCAGAGACAGGTCTGCATCAGGTATGAGGCTCTCTGAGGAGACACATGTGGCTGTCGACTCACTGAGCCGTCTGTTTGACTCTCCGCATCAATTAGCCAACAGCAGCCTGACCCCACTGACTGACACACGCTGCTGGGAAACGTGCTTTAATTGCAGCTTAATTATGATTTGATGGAGGGATGCAGGGGACCCATGGGAAGGGGAGAGGAGGGGGGTGTAGAGAGAGAGGAGGAGAGGAAGAGTTCTACTGTACTCTACTGTGTTTTACTGTACTGTCCTCGAGGAGAGTTTCAGGAACTCATCTCTTTCGCGCTGGTTCCTCACCGTGTTGCGGATAACCTCTGTTGTGTGGATGGCTTGGTGGTTCATGTTTTTTTAGCCCATGCGATATACAGGATCTCTGTTCACATTGACATATTATGTTCATATCTGTGAGGCTGTCCTGTCTTCCACAGTGCCCCTAGTGACCAGACAACAGACAGGAAGGTGAAAAGGATGCGCTGTTTCCAAGATTGTCAGCAGTTACTGGCTAGGTCCATTACTATTTTCAAACACTATCAAATACTTGGCTGGATGATCTTGCCCAGTGCAACAAAGCCAATGAATCAGTCCCATTAAATACAAGCGCACCTCAGTTACATCCAAATACATTCAGGTAATTGATCCATTTCATTGCCCCCCCCCCAGGTGTGGTTGGCAGAGCTCTGTCAGTGGTTCTGGAGTGGCGTTTGCGGAGGAGAGGAGAGGGATTATTATGGGATAGCCTTGGCTAAGGAGAGAGGCTCCAGATCTGTTCTCCATGCAGTCATCCAGCCAGCTCACCTGTCCTTGGACATCCTGCCGTCCTTGTCAGAATCCTGCTCTCCAGCTGAAGGGCTGTTCTGATGAGAGGCTTTATTAGAACGTATTAGGATGTCTTCACCAGCACTCCTCGGCCTCCTTCAGCGTTACGATATTTTGATTGAAACAGGGTCCTCGCTCTGCCCTCTGCGGAGTGCCTATGTGTACCCCACCCTCCACCCCCCTAACATCTCATCTCCCTGTCTTCCTCTTGTCCCTGTCTTACCACTCCATCCTCTCTCTGCATTTCTCTACGTTTCTCTTCTCCTCCTCTACTCCCTCGGCCCCCTCCCTCCCCTCCTCCTCTCTCTCCATATTGACATGTTGGCATTTGCTCCGGTCTGTCTCCCCGCCCCCAGGGGCCGGCTTCCTCCCATCCCTGCCGCGTATTGATTGGTTAATTTGATAGTTCTATCACCAATCAGCTTGTGCCTGACCTTTTGGCTTGGCAATGATGGCAGAGGCCTCATCTGAGCACGGCGGGGCCCCACCATACATTGACCTTTGCAGGAAGAATGTCAGCGTGGGCCTTGATCTTAACCTGTCACTACAGCTGTTCGGAGCAGCCAATGCCAGCGAGCCCTCGACTCCAGCAGAGAGGGGGAGCTCATCAGGAGCCACGCCTCGCCTACGTACGCATCGGTAGAGTCCGTAACGCCCGGCGCCGGGTTCGACGCCAGCATATGCAGACCTGCAAGCCAGCAAGACAGGGGCGTCTACTGTGCCACACCTGTTTACTGGAACTGCCTTTCTTCAACACACGTCTGCACATGCGCCATTCTGTATACAGTTACAGTCACCATTTAGTACTGAGGGTGCCCACATCTACAAACTGTAGCCATCACTTCTGTGATCACAGTATCTGTCCTGTGATATTACAGTCAGTGATAATCCACCTGTGTCCTGTGTATGATGGGTGATCACAGTTTATATCTATGTTAATAAGAAGACAACAAAAACATACAACCATCTAGTAACACTTAATCGCATGACTATAAACAAGGCGTTTAATATTTATTCCGCCTATATAACCATACAGCCATAATTGGAATACTGCAAAGTAACAGTGACATTATGACAATATCGCTTCCTTCCAGGTAGCACATTAAGATACGCTTGATTCGGAAATGTGGTGCATGGCTTCGGTATTATGGTGTCCATATACCTAGCTGGAGAAGCTGGGCCATATGGTCGAGGTTTGAGGAAGAGCAAACACTGTTTTTTACCCCGTCCAGGAGCACATCTGGTAATGGCATTGTAACAGGGGTGTAGTTTAGTTTTAATCTCCTCCGACATGCCTCCTCAGAGACATATACACCTCCTGCATCCAGTTGTTTATTTCCCTTTATGTTATGACTGGGGTTGTAATGAGCGAACTGTGCCTTTAACTATGCTCCCGGTGGGACTGGAGATTTAAAGGTCCATATGGTGCCAGCAGAAGAGACATGAACATGGGGGTGAACACACACACGCACACACACACGCACGCACGCACTCACACGCACAGACAGCCATACACACATGCATGTATTTCAATATATATGCACCCACACCTTACTTACACCGACTCACACGAGTGAGTGAATGCAAGTTAATGTGTACATGCACACACACCTGAACACATTAGCAGCAAGTTAGTGTGGTCATCCTTGGGTTTGTTGTTGACAAATACTGGTACTTCTGAAGCTTATAACATGGTTTATAACCAGGTCAACTAATGTCAAGATTTGATCTAATATAATCTAAATTTAAATCTATATTTAAAAGGAAAATATAAAGAATTTAAAGTAATCTTAATTATATTCTTTTCTAAATCAAACGTGTTCGTTAATTCACATTTAAATGGTAATGTAATTATAGAACGTTCACGGTTATCTGACTAGATCTGGCGTCCCACTGCTGGCTGCGACGGTGGAGCTCCATCAGCATGGATCACTAGTTTATCCTCACCCACTCTCTCTCTTTCTGTCTTTCTGTCCCCCCTCTCCCTCCCTCTCTCTCTCTCTCTGTCTCTCTCTGTCTCTCTGTCTCTGTCTCTATCCACTCTCTGTCTCTCTCTCCTTCTCTCCACTCTCTTTTTCTCTCTCTCCTGTTTCTTTCTCTCTTACTCTGTCTCGATCTCCTCGCTCTCTCTCTCTCTCTCTCCCTCCCTCCCCCACTCTCCCTGCTCGCTCTCCTCTGGTTATATCCTGAGATAAAAGGGTCCATGCTGGTGTGTGAACTGGGATCACAGAGCCCAGAGTGTTCCTCGTCTGAGCAGAGAGCACTGCACAGATGTTTCAATATGAGAAAGAAAGCAAGAAAGACAGGTAGATAAGAAGATAACAAGAGAGAGAGAGAGAGAGAGAGAGAGAGAGAGAGAGAGAGAGAGAGAGAGAGAGAGAGAGAGAGAGAGAGAGATCAGGGGGGGGGGGTATCCAAGGTGTGTGGAGCAGATTCTGAGCTGTTTGGTCCCGATTAGAGTATCGGGGTCTCGGGGCTCTTCAAAACAAAGACAAGTTCAGGACTCCTCCCCTTCGTGAGGCGTCAAGGGCGACCCCTGACTAAAGACGGATGTCTCCTTTAGATGCAGGATAAGGATCTGGGCCGAGAGGCTCTGTCAATTCTTCCTCTCTTTCCCCTTTCCATCCCTCTCTCTTCCCTCTCTTCCCTTTCTTCTACTTCTCCCTCTCTCCTCCCCAGACACCCCCCCCCCACCCCCTCTTCCATTCACTCCTAATGTGGCCGCAGTGATTTAACAAAATATGGGGCTGGGGCGATTGCTTATCTTGGCCTCAGGGGCCAGGCTCACGCGCTAGCCTCTGACTGATAGGGCTTGTGTGAGGGGGCGCAGAGTGCCGCCAGCTCAGAGAGAACTCATTGTATTAGAGGAATGTTACGACTTGTTAGAATGATTAATGCACGTTTCATCCTCTCAACGTATCGGGACTAAGTTCCCCCAGACAAAACTTTTGCTGAATCTTAAGTTCTCTCCACAAAAGAAAAGGGAGTTATTCTCTATTGATTTTCCCTCCCCCCCCACCTCATCCCTCTCTCTCCCCCCCCCTTCTCTCTTTCTTCCTTTCCTCTTCTTTTTCTGAAGGGACTAGGCAAGAGGGAACACTTCCTATTTCTATTCTTTCTGCGTCTGATTTCCTATAGATGTATTGTAAGTAAGTGGCTCATTTTTTACACGGCCGTACAAAGCACTTGTCAATGCATTTCTCTGGTGGTGGTCACATTTGTCCCCTTTACAGACGAGAGGAATGCAGGAACACAAATAAATCAACACGCCTGTCGGGGTCTAGCAGGGGAACGGAGCGCTCAACAATACCCCTCTGCTTTATTCTTCTTCCTCTCTCCCGCCTCCCCCGGCCTCCCCCCGCCTCCCCGTCTCTCCCCCGTCCCTCTTCAGATGGCAGCAGTACATGCTACACTAATGAGATAAGCATATGAATGAGGTCTGCATCCAGTCATTCACACGTTCCTCGCCACCTCTACACTCTCAGGTTATTTAATGCATTCTAAGACATGCTAGATCTTAATGCGGACAGTTAAATGAAAAAACACCACAATAGAACTATATATAATTGGATACTAAATCTGATGGTTTGCCGCTTAATGATTACTTGAAAAAAATAAGCTACATATTTTTTTTTATAATAAAAGGTGTTTTCCGGAGAGAGGCAGTGTATGGGTCTGTGTGTGTGTGTGTGTGTGTGTGTGTATAGTCCAGTGCTCTATCACAGCCTCCTCAATCTGCCCCACTGTCTGTTAGCCTCCCAGCATGCACCTGGGTCATTCAGCATCACCGAACGCTCGATAAATCACTTCCTGCGTTCGTCACAATGAAAAGAAAAATGTCTGGCTCTGCCGAGAAAGATTGAACCTGAGGAGAGAGGAAAAAGAAGAGGACGACTTTTTAAACTGTTGAGTTATGTTAGAGGAACTGGAGCGCTTGCAGACAGACCCTCTCTCTCTGAGATCAATGCTGCTGGAATGGGGGGGGGGGGGGAGGGGGGAGCGTTGACACGTTTAAAAGGCCAACTTCTGCTGTTCCTGCAGGTGAGAGAGAGATCCATGTTGGCTGATTAATCTCAGAGGAGGGGGAGGGTTGAAACCTTTCTAAAGTCCCCTCCATCCCCCCTCCAACCCTAACTCCCTCCAGCCCCCCTCCATCCCTAACTCCCTCCATCCCCCCTCCATCCCTAACTCCCTCCATCCCCCCTCCATCCCTAACTCCCTCCATCCCCCCTCCATCCCACCTCCATCCCCCCTCCATCCCTAACTCCCTCCATCCCCCCTCCAACCCTAACTCCCTCCATCCCCCATCACACTCCCTTCCTCCCTTACTCCCTAACTCACCCCACCCCTAACTCCCTCCATCCCACTCTCCCTTACTCCCTCCCTCCCCCATCCCTAACTCCCTTCATCCCTTCCTCCATAACTCCCTCCATCCCCCGTCACTAACTCCATCCCTAACCCATCCCTAACACCCTCCACCCCCCTCTCTCCACCCCCCTCCAACCCCACCGCCCTCTAACCCCTCACACCTCACTCCACACCTCCACTGTAGAAATCCAATCCCATTCCGGCCGCATCAGCTTCCAGACACAAACAAAGCAATACATAACCCTCTTACAAAACACCGCAATTAAACCTACATCTAAACACCACAAATCAACAGGAGCTCCAGTCTCCATCCGTCACTATGAGGGGAGCAGAGGACACTAACACTTAAACTCTACTGCCGATCGTTAGCGGATCGCTTCATCTGCCCGGACGCCCTGGGAAGGTGGCCGCAGAAACAGGGCCGAACGAGGCTCAGATCAATGTTGTAATCTGAGAAAGGTGGAAGCCTCTGGGAGCGCCCATTCACCTCACACTCTGATCAATTGTAATTCTCTCTTTCTGTTGGGGGAATTATGCAGTGTGTGTGGTGTGTGTGTGTGTGTGTGTGTGTGTGTGTGTGTGTGTGTGTGTGTGTGTGTGTGTGTGTGTGTGTGTGTGTGTGTGTGTGTACAAAATGGAATCTAAAACATGTTTAGGAGAATCAGGGCATGTTTTATTACTTTTTATGACAGTATTTGTGGCACAATTATATCTATGTTGGTTAGATGAATACATGAAGTCAGTTTTAATGTTTGAAGCATATCGATCGTAGGAAATACCTGTACAGTGGAGATATTAATTTGGCTGTGTTTTAATGAATGCTTTCATAATAATTCAGTTAAAATAAATATTTTGTTTTAACCATAAACCTATACACTTAAAGATAATGAGAACGGTTTCTGAATTTCTAGCATGTTCACCAGGTAATGCATTTATAAGCACATCGTAATTAAGGCTTTGCTTTTGCATGGAAGAAAACAAGGTATGCCTCCACATCGGATATTCATTAAAACATTTTTGCCTTCTTAACTCTCTGAAAGGATATGTCTGATCGCTCCCTACCAGCATCAAACCAAATAGTTTTGAACAAGCTGGAAACAATATTGAATTCATATCAAGAGCCTCAAAATTCACAATTACACAGAGTTTCACAGAGTGTAAACAATCTAGGCAGCAGATAAAGATATTCCTAACTTCTCTCCTTACTGTTTAGTAGGTCTAAACATCACAAAGCTTTTCATTATTAGAGAAATAGATGGAGGACTGAGAGAGAGAGAGAGAGAGAGAGAGAGAGAGAGAGAGAGAGAGAGAGAGAGAGAGAGAGAGAGAGAGAGAGAGAGAGAGAGAGAGAGAGGAGAGAGAGATGAGGAGAGAGAGAGAGAGAGGATGAGAGAGAGAGAGAGAGAGAGAGAGAGAGAGAGAGAGAGAGAGAGAGATGAGAGGAGGAGAGAGAGAGAGAGAGAGAGAGAGAGAGAGAGAGAGAAAGAAAATAAATAAATGTACAATCAAAATTGCAATTACCTGCAGAATTGGAGGGTAAACAGATCAGCAATCTCATAACAAACAGGGGCTAGTTAGCATTCTGAAATGAATACAGTTAGATCCAAAGCAATTTCCTTTTATTTATCTTAGCCACCACGCATAAATAAAGCAAGGGCATTCAGGCAATTAGCATAATTACACTGGGCTGGTCAGGCCCTATGTGATTTCATAAAGGGTTGTTTCTTCGCTCCCTCTTCTGTGTGTGTGTGTGTGTGTGTGTGTGTGTGCGTCTGTGCGTCTGTGTGCTTGTGTGTGCACATGTGTTTCCTTCTCTGTATGCAGTCAAATGGATATGTGTGCATGTGTGTGTCTGTCTGGGTTTGTGTATCTATTCCATGTTTATAAAAGAATAGCCCTAAGCTGTGATGGAGGTGTGTGTTTGTGTGTGTGTGTGTGTGTGATGTTTATGGTGGAGGGCTGTGTCTGTAGTCTGATTAACATTAGCATGCTATCAGTGTGAAGGTCCTCAGTACCTTCTGGACCAAACCGTCCAGGTATGTGTGTGTGGGGGAGGGAGGGAGGGGGGGGCGACACAATCTCTCCAGCTCTCCTCTCCATGGTCACCTCTGTCCTTGGCTTGTCTGCTACACACACACACACACCCCTATATGACGTAACCTGGTAGCCAAGCATCATTAATATGCACATAATAATGGCCAGGCACCACAAACAATAACAGTCTGTCTGATTGAGGTGAAGCTCTCCTCCATCTTGAATCCCTCAATACATCCCTGTCCTTAACCCCTCTGCTTATTAAGAAACAAACCCTCCATCTGCTCCCTGGAGACTCTCATCAGTCTTCATACCATTTCATAACTCTCTCTTTAAGCACTTGTCTCTTTTATCCCTAGAACTTTTTGTCATCTCTGTCTCCAGATCCTTCATTGTCGGGTCCAGCAGTCATGTGAGGGAGGATCTGAGAACACTGATGATTTCTACTGCTTGTGTGAGAGTGTTTGTGAGTGTGTGTGTGTGTGTGTGTGTGTGTGAGAGAGAGTGTGTGTGTGTGTGTGTGTGTTAGAGATGTAAGGTCAGTTTCTTTAGCTGGCTGTTGAAGCATTCTTTGATATTCATATTCCAGCCCAGCTACATCCTGCTGGCCGTCTGTGTTTAACATCTCACGGCTGCAGAGTACACCTGCAGCCCCCTGCTCCAAAACAGCATGGCCTCTATGTACAGAGTTTAACCTCTCTCTGTGAGGGGCAACACAGCTGCTCCTCTACAAACAGCATTTCCACCACTCTTGTATTCAATGAGGAAATTACTATCTGTGGGTATGTGAGGAGGATTTGACGTAACGTTTTATGTCAGCATCTACAGTGTTCTCTCTCCATACCGCACCATAGTAATACTGTTAGACAGCCCAGCAGCTACTGTGTGGGTGTTACTCTGGTCCACCTACAGTAGGCTGGTAAGCTCAGGCTTTCCTGGAGTCATGGGGGAGCTCTACTCTGAGAGGGGTAAGAGGGATTATGAGCAAAACCGAAGGGAATCCAATATAATTTGAAAGTTAATGTGTTTAAACATTATTTTAATGTAGTTACGTTGACACAGCTAATAGAGACTTCCTGGTGCAGCTAACCCAGGATTAAGAACATAAACACATGCACACACACACACACACACACACAACACACACGTGGGTTAAATTCCTAAATAGCCCATGTTTACAGAAGCTTGGCCGGGGTGCAGGGTTGCCCCTGTTTATCATAATGGATTACAGAGAGCAGAGCAACAAGGTTAAATGAAGTATTATTGAGGAAAAATAGAGGTGACTCAAAGCTATTTTTGTAAAAAAAAAAAAAATATATATATATATGCTGTATATATATAAGTTATAATAGTGTGAATAGTGTAAGTGAATAGTGTTTAGTCTTCATGTTTCAAAATGCCCTTCAGATTGAGGCTTCTGTTGGCTATTATGATGACCGTCTGCACTATATGTGAGCAGTCACCACAGCTCAATTCTTTACCTGTAAAACACTATTGACTGGGGATAGACATGGAGAGGAGAAGAGAGTGACAGAGAGAGAGTAACAGAGTGAACGGGGAGAGATTGTGTGTGTCAGGGAGTAAAAGAGCAGTATTATTTCAAAATGGATGTCAGCTACATGTCAGCAACTGGTGATTCTAGCTTGAAACAGCCAGTAAATATCCCTGGCTGGTGTGTTCAGATGGATGCTGCTATGGTTCTCCCAGGGTAAGCACAAACCCAAATGGCCATGGTAAGTATGGTATGATTTGCAGGGGGTCTGTGTGTGAAGGAGGCTAGTGATGATGAGTGATCCAGGCTCCCCCCTGGAGCCCCCCTGTCTTCAATAAATAAATCAATACCACGCCTGCCATATTTGCACATTTCTACATGGCTTGTCAGCCTCCAAATTGACTTCAATGGAAAATATTTCTCACAGCTCCCTGTGGCAATTTAGAGTTCAGATAAGATCTCTTTTAACCATCCCCTTCCATCTCCACCCTGTACACACAGACGAGCTCACATGCATAGCTGAGATACAAGCTTGCACTACCTTACACACACACACACACACACACTCGCACACACAAATGCGCCATTCACACAGACACATCCACAGACTCTTTCACGTCACTCTTACTCTCACTCATGCTGTCAGATCTCATGATCTCTCCTACCCCTCTCTCTCTCTCTCCTCCTCTCTCCTCTCTTCTCTCTCTCTCTCTCTCTCTCTCTCTCTCTCTCTCTCTCTCTCTCTCTCTCTCTCTCTCTCTCTCTCTCTCTCTCTCTCTCTCTCTCTCTCTCTCTCTCTCTCCCTCTGTCTCTGTCTCTCTCTCTCTCTCTCTCTCACTCTCTCTCTCTGTTAATCCTGGTTCAGCTGAGATGAACCAGCTGAGTTCTCCAGAGCACACAGTGTGGTTGTGCTACTGAGGGCTCCGTGTGGCGCTGCTCAGCTGGGCCTGCCCTGTCACACGTGTTCCGAGGTGTGTGGAAGTCTTACTGGCTGCCCAGGATCAGCGCTGAGAAAGTCCTAAGAACCGTAGGAGGCGTGTGTGTGTGTGATCATGTAGTGTGTGTGTGTGTGTGTGTGTGTGTGTGTGTGTGTGTGTGTGACTCGATGATCATTGTTGGTCCTATGCCTGCTGGAGGTGTTAATTGCAGTCATTGTTCTTGAAGCCTGGTGTCCACTGGAGTGTGTGTGTGTGAGAGAGAGCGAGACAGCGAGAGAGCGAGAGAGAGCATTGGGCATGTGTGTGTACTGTGTGCGTGTCTATGTGTGTGTGGGTTTTGGTGAACATGTGGCCGCCCCACTGCCAGCTTGCCTCTGAGCTCCTCGCCTCCCCGCGTGCCTCCATTTAGCCTGACCTGATACTTAATGATATGTTAATAGTCAATGAGGCTCGTCCAGGGCGGGCCTCGCCGGGCGTCTTAATATGTGCGAGGCGCGGGCGCTCTCTGGCCAGGGCACCAGCCTGATTGATGCCCGCCGTGCGCCGCCCTTCATAGGAAGTTTGCTTGTCCTTTGAAAAGGAAGTGGGTGCAGTTCCTTTTCTTTTAGGACTCAGCAGAAAAAGGACTTTGCTGAAGAGTGCACTGGAACTGTGTGATATTACAGCGGACACTTGACTGTACCGGCACTTTCCTGTAATAAGAACAGAACAAAATCAGCGTTAGCTTGATTTATTCTACTGATATTCTTACTGCATCTATTCACTGGCGTTCTACTGATGGGTCTGTTCTACCTCTCCAGCTGGAAATGAGGAGCAAAATGTGGGCCTCTAAACCAGCAGGACTGTTTTAAATAAACGGCTTTAGAATCCCCATCCTAATGTAACACATTTCTCCCCCTCTGAAGTTTGTCTGCGGGTGTGATTTATAGAGCACTTTACACAGTGGTTAGCCTGTAAACAGAGACCGTCCATCACCATAGAACAACAAGCTAAGCTACCGCTCTGAATCCCCCTCCCTTCTCTCTCTTTCTCTCTCCCTTTCTCTCTATTTCTATCTTTTTCACTCTTTCTATCGCTCTCTCTATTTCTATCTATCTCGCTCTCTCTCTTTTTCCACTCTCCCTGTCTTTTTCTCTCTGACTCTCGCATTCTCTCACTCTCCAGAGAGTTGTTTCCTGGCTGCAGATGCTGCTGTAGTTGTGTTTTAAAGAGGACTAGGCCGGCAGACAGGCAGGTGGGGGGTGGGAGGAGGAAGGGAGAGGGGCTGAGACAGGGGCAGATGATTGGAGGCTGGGTAGGGTGAGTGTCGGGGGTTGGGTGGTGCTGTGGGGGTGGTGTGGGGGGAGGCTAGGCTGACAGGCAGGGGCAGGCCCACAGGGAGGGATGATAGCCGTACAGTGGCAGCCGCCCCCCAACTCCCACCCACCCCCACCCCCTGCCTCCCTTTCTAGTCTCAGCCGGGGGGAAAGGGAGGGAGGGCAGAGGGAGGCAGGCAGGCAGGCAGGGTTGGAGGTGGGCTCCCCCAGGACCGCAGGGCTGGTCTGACAGATGGAGAGAGAACTACAGGACCCAGGCAGCCTCTGGAACACACAGGAGCCAGCTCAGTGTCAGGATAAACAATGGCTGGAGCGCTGTGAATGATGACTAGCAGCCTGGGGCTATGGCTCTCCGCAGCCTTACAAGACTCCTGTAGGACTGCCCTGGGACTGCCAGCTTGGGGAGAGCTGTCGAGGAGAGGCAAATGTATGTAAATAAATACTAAAAACACAACACATTAAAAGCTGTGTTATTATTGCCGCGTTAAATGTTAACAGGCCTTCGAGGACAAATGCGGTGAGGCAGTCAGACAGGCAGTCAGACAGACTAGTCTATAGACAGAATGAAGCAGGCAACAGTTGCTGGTGCATTCCAAGTGAGGTTGTGTAGCAGAATGTAAAGTATAGTGTTGTGTCATGTATTGTAGTGTTGTGCCGTGTAATGTTGTGTAGGGAAGTGTGATGTGGTTGTGTGGTGTCATGTGTAATGTAGTGTAATGTTATTGTGTAGCGTAGCTCTCTGCTCCTATGAGAGCTCCTGTTGTCAGCAGCCTATCAGATGACTGTAAACAGCCTCAGGCTCCCCCGCCCGCTTTATCGCCGGGCAGAGACTGTTCTCCTCACGCCAGCTGGTGCCGCCGTCCCTTTAAAGGCACAATATAAACGGCAGGGAACGCTCGGTCTGTACTTCTGTCCATCTGCTTGAGCAGTGGTGACGTCCTCATTTTCAGAAATACATTTCGTGTCATTAACAATGACATTGGTCATGTGTAAAGTCGACCCAACCTCACAGAGAGTGGTCGGTAAGATTTACACACACAAAAGAAATCGCGAGGTTTCTTACAACACTAATTATTGGGACGTAAACCGTCACATTCTTCACGAAACAGGTTGTGAGGTCGTGTTGCGACACTCTGCTGGCCTGTCTGTCTTCCTGTCTATCTGCCTCTCCTCCCACTCCAGCCTGCAGGAATCTGAATCCTGTGTGTGTGTGTGTGGGTGTGTCCTCTCTGATTTCTTCCTTAAAGTTTTTTTTCTCTTCTGCGGCTGGTCCCTGTGGTCGTCCGCCCTGCGGATGATGTGAGTCGGTGGGGGAGCATATGTAATTAACCCCCCTGACCTCCAGGCCTTAACTGCTGCCTGTAGGAGGCAGGAGGCCGGCCGCGAAGGGGGACGACCGTGGTGATCCACATGCAGGGCCTTCATTAGACACAGAGCCGTCCTGTAACAGACCTGCCTGATAGCACACACTCCGTTGTCACATGTCCACATGGGCGCAGGGAGGGAGGTGTTCGTATGCAATGATCAAAGTCCGGGGGGGGGGGGGGGGGGGAATGCACTTAGCGTGTGACCACGGAGACAGGACCAATTCTGTCTATCAGCCAGGGTATATCAGCATGTGGGTCTGAACATCCATAACTAAGAATCTTTGAAGCTTTTTGAAGTTTATGGGGAGAAATATCTCATTTTAGCAGCTTTGTATAGTTTCTCTTTAGTTGGCTTGGATTCTTTAACATCTTGTCTCACCTGTTTTTTTTCTCCCTCTCTTCTCTTCTCCTCTCCTTTTCCCTCCTCCTCTCTTCTCTTCTCCTCTCCTTTTCCCTGCCCCTCTCTTCTCTTCTCCTCTCCTCCAGTCCCTGGATGGATTTGTATTTGCACTAAACAAGGAGGGAAGGTTCCTTTACATCTCTGAGACGGTGTCCATCTACCTGGGGCTGTCACAGGTGAGTCTCAACGACCTCATCATCTTCTCCCAGTCTCTGCTCACCTCTCTCCCGGCTTCTCTCTGGATCTTCCTCTCTCTCTAGCTCTTTCTCTCTATCTCTCCCTCTCTCTCTTTCTTGCTCTTCCGCACTAGAGAAGACAAATTAGAGCTCATTTAAAATCTCATCAGTTGGATGGCCTGATGGTAATTTAAACACCGACCAACGCTGCATATTTTATCAGGCGGCCTATTGTTGTTCATTGTCAGATTGTTGCTAACAGGTTCTGCGCTGCCATTGGCTAGTTTCTCCCCAGCACAAGTACATGTCAATAAACAAAGACTCCATCTTGGAGGTCAAGTGGGAGTGAGGCTGACCTTGGCTTCGTTAATAGGTTCATCCTGCTGTGTTGGGTCTCCAGGGCTAGCTGGGCTGGAGCTGAGCTAGCACACAGCTCTGCTATTTCTCCAGGGCCAGCTAGGCTATAGCTGAGCTAGCAGACAGAGAGCAGGTCTAGCTGGGCGATCAATGGTCTAGCAGATAGACAGCAAGGTAAAAAACAAACACATAATCAAATAGCTAAATAACATTATTGTTGTAATGAGCCATTACAGTGACTGTAATAACATAGAGTAAGTATTTACAGGTGGTTATTTTTTGTTTGATGTGATTAGTTGAGTGCAAGGTAATGTTGTCATTAAAAATGTATTGAGCTGGTGGAGGTCTTAAGAAGGTAACATTAAAGTCCTTGTCTCTCCACAGTCATGCAATCCTTGCCTTTGTCTCTCTAAATTAGATATAGGACACCAATATAAGCACCCAGAAAAGGCAATCAGTTTACCAAATTAAAAACTGTAAATTGTATAAGGGCCTTTGCGCTATCTACAGTATCCTCAGATTAATTCTGTAAAGATTGATTGATGATTTCTATCAAATAATTGATGAATTGTCAAACTGGTCCCCTAAGCTTTTTTGTCAGAGGCATGTAGCTGGTTATCTTGTTCCCAGTAGTTTTATCGCCTCTTTGAGGAGTGTGACAGTGATAAAAAATGGCTTGTCTTAGCCTTGTATGACTTGCTGCCATAATCCAACATGTGTACACACAGTTCCTAACCCCGCATCTTAATTGCTGTTCACTTTTCTCCACTTAATCTGTCCGCTAACCCACTAATTTTTCTTCTTCTTTAAAAAAAATATATAGCTAATTATTTTCAGCATTAATTAGATCAGGGGGAAGGTTTAAAGCTTTTTTCAAATTGACAAGGTAATGAATTTTATGATGGCATACAAGCAGACTATCTGAGGCAGATTTATGCTAGAGAGTTTTCTAGCCTCTTCCTTCAGTGTCTGGAAATGTATGCATATCTACCAGGGTGTTAATGAAGTCATTAGCTAGAGTTGCTGTGTAATTAAAGTGCTTCCTCACTAAAAGTATTTTCTTATATTAATAAGTTTTCTTAAATTAATATATTCTTAATAGTAAAAGTTAATGTGCTCAGCCTCTGTGTTGACAGAAAGAAAAAGAGAGAGACTAGAAAGAGAGAGAGAGGGGGGTGACGTGAGAGAGAGAGAGAGAGAGAGAGAGAGAGAGAGAGAGAGAGAGAGAGAGAGAGAGAGAGAGAGAGAGAGAGAGAGAGAGAGAGAAAAGTTGGATGGAATGAAAGATGGATCCTAGGGGTAAATGTATGCAGTTTACCTATGTGTGTTATCACCTATAGAATGAACAGAACCTTTCCTTTAACACAGCATACTGTGTAGAGGCCTGTAACACAGCATACTGTGTTACATAGTCGGTCAGAAAAGATGTCTGCTTAATGTGCTAACCTTCCTAGTTCTCTCGTCTGTGAGCGAAGCCCCAGATTGTGATGCCATGACAGGCAGGGTTGTGCCAGTGTGTGCTGGCTGGCAGTGCCCGCTCAGGGACACAGATGGTCAGAATTACCATTTCTGTTTTGCAAATGGCGCCTAAGCCTTTGTCCTCCCCCGTAATTGCAGGTGTCTAAGGCGTACACATCTTCGTTCCCAGAGACTATCTCTGTCTTCATCCAACCGGGCTAATTAGGAGCCAAACAGACACTCTCCTCTTCTCACGCCAAGTTCACGTTCCTGTCAAAACAGACATAGAGGAAACAGCTGTTTTATTCACACCGCAATTAAAACTCATCTTTACAGTACAGATACAGTTCCGATTCTGTGTATCATGACTGTAGATAGCTAATTAGTGAGATGGTAGAGGATCCTGCTTGCTCTGCCAAGGTTTTGGGTGGTACAAGTGAGAGCAGACCACAGTCTCTGTACAGTAGGCACCCTTGGGTGAAATTGGCTTGGTGAACAACGTACATTATTGTACGTACAGGAATTTGTCGTACAGATAAGGGTTATTAACCACATAGCTGCCCATTGAAAGGCCTCTACTGCCCCAACCATTTAGACACAGTAATGACAGTAATAATGTGGTTAACAACTTTGTAGCGGTGCCATTAGAAAAGCAGGCAAGCAGGCAGACACAGGAAGGGAAGCAAGCAGAAGAAGAGAGGCAGGCCTGGAGACAGAAATGGGCAGACAGACAGGCAGACAGACAGACAGACAGACAGACAGACAGGCAGGCAGGCAGGCAGGCAGGCAGAAGCAGAGAGGCAGGCCTGGAGACAGAGATGAACATGTAGACAGGCGGACAATAAGACAGACAGACAGCTACAGACAGACAGGCACGAAGGTGCCCAAATCAGCTAGCAGTTATCTGACCCTCTCACCCTCTCTCTTCCTGGCTGTGCTAGTGGGCCTGTGATACAAGATGGGCCAGAGACGAGGGGGCCTGCCTCTCAGCCGGTCCTGCAATGAAGGAATCCGCAAACGTGCCTGCAGGGGGATAGGAGAAATAAATGGGGAGGTGGAGAAATGGTGGTGAAAAAAAGGGAGAGGTGGAGCTGGTTGAAGTGGAGGAGGAGAATGTGGAGGAGAGAGGAGTTGGAGGAGAGAAGAGGTAGGTAAAGGGGAAGTAGGAAGAGGAGGAGGAGGAGCGGGAGATATGGAAGAGAAGAGCGATGGAGGGACCGATGGAGGCGCGTGGAGGTGTGACCAGCGTAGACAGCTGCCTGCAGGGTAATTGAGATGTGTGTGTTTGCTTTGTCTACCAGATGGTACTGTGTGCTTAGCCTGATAGCTAGGAAAATAATAATTGCATTATTCCGGCCAACGGAATATTAGCTTTTGGAATTCGGCCCATTCCAAGCCTCGCCGACTCCTGCCAGCAGAGCATATGCAGAAACGCAGGGACGGGATATCCAAGTAAATTGATACATCTGGAATCCAGCTAGCAACCCTTCTGAGTCCTCATCTGTCTTCCAGGAGTAGGGCGTGTTTAACTCCTTCCAAGGTCTCTGGCAGGGCGAGACAGCATTACAGGGAGCCCCAGTATAGAGGGACCATCTGATCAGAGGCTGACATGTATAAGGGGCACCATATGGTTGACGCTACTTCTCCCATCTCTGTGTATGTGTACAGCTATTTGATTGGGTTGGCATATCTCCAGGCTTCTTCCCTTGTGTGTGTGTGTGTGTGTGTGTGTATGCCCCTCTGTGTGTGTGCATATGAGTGTGTGTGCGCTCATGCATGAGTGTGTGTGTACGCATTCATATGTGTGTGTGTGTGCGTTTGCATGTGTCTGTGTGCGTCTGTGTGTGCGTGTGCGTTTGCATGTGTCTGTGTGCGTGTGTGTGTGTGTGTGTGTGTGAGTGTGTGTGTGTGTGCGCGCGCGTGCATGTATGTTTGTGTGTGTGGGTGTGCGTCTGTGTGTGTGTAGTAGAAGTGTTTCCCTCCTTCATGAAACAAGGCCTGCCTTTTAAAGCAGAGCGACACCGGTTAGCCTTGGCTGCCCCGCGCCTATTCAGCCCCGCGCTGAGTAGAGGCTTTTCCAATTGTGAAGCTGGAATTGAATGTAGACATCTGCTGGGCTTTAAGTGACAGGGCCCTTGCCTACACAGAGGGCCATTTGAAAGCCACCAGGAGCCTGATACCTCTACCAGCCACCCCCCGACACACACACACACCCTGATCCCTTCACGCCTCCCTCCATTTCCATTGCAGAAGGACCGGATAGGCTGCAACACCACACAACCACGATCACATACGCACACACACACACACCCTGCCTGCTCCCAGAGGATCTCGGCCAAGTGGGGATGGGGAATATTGAATGTATTAGCATAAATGTCTACCAGAATGTCTGATCACATCTTTGTGCTCCCATCAGTCCCTGTCTCCCTTTATCCCTCATTCGAACACACACACACACACACACACATGCTCATTTCCCCGTCATGCACACTCCCTACACATCACATTCCTATACACACTCCACTTTCTCTTTCTCTCTCTCTTTTTGTGTTTCTCACACACACTCGCCACTCGACACACACATAACACACACACACACACACACACACTCTCCAAACTCCCAGTGCTCGACAGTTTAAACTTGTTCCCGGCCTGATTGCGAATTATTCACACATAGTTTCCCTGGAAAAATGTGACAACTGAATTAGCTTAGTTTAAGCATATTTTATATTGCCCAGATCAATAAATAATACTGGATGTGTTTTCACATTGTAATAATTCTAATACTGTCTTAGAGCTAAATTCAGACGAAACATGAAGTATTAATTATATTTTGCAAATAATATTTGTCCATTATGTCCATTGTATTCCTTTCCATTCATTACAAGTTTTGCATAGTCAAACCTTTTATTTTCCTTGAGTTCTCAGACCAGTGTAGTCATCTGGTGTTCTTCTCTGTGGCCGTTCAGTCGCAGTCGTAAGCTAGAGATGTGGGCTCCCTCCTCACAAGCTGACCTCTGCAGCTGATCTGAACCAAATGGCCTATTATCTATCAAACACAGTGCCCGGCCTCGCCTCACTAAGCTGCTCTCTCGCTTTAAACAGCCTATCAGGGCAGCCGGCCAGAGTTCTCCTAAATGGGTAATAAGCATTCTTTTATTTATGGTGTTGTGGAGCGACAGAGAGAGGCCATTTGCATGTGGCCTAGCCAGGGAGGCTGAAGGAGACAGGGGCAGAGGAAGGTCGTGTTTAATTGAGCCACCTCGCTGAACCTGCTGCCCCCACGAACCACCCCCCCCCTCTCTCCTACAGCCCCCCCCCCCCGCCCTCCCTCCCTTCCTACCTCTGCAGCCCCCCTCCCTTAGTATTGAATGGAAACAAGAACAGGTCTGTCACTCTACTCCAGTGCGTGCACACACACCCACACTCGACTGCTCTCTGTCTCTCTCGCTCACACGCGCACATCACCACCACACACACGACCCCACCTCCCACATCCAACCCCCCCCCCCCCCCCACACACACACACACACACACACACACACACACTCACACGCACACGCACATACATCTTCTTTCCCACTTCTGCTCCCACAGTAGAATATCACCAGCAGACTGACAGTCTACTATCTGGCCATGAAATTCCACTGTAAAAATATTTTATGTCCCTTTCAGCTCGTAATTGATTGGACTGGATCGTCTGCCACCGTGCAATTATGATATTTATAATTGGTAGTATAGAAGGGCCAATTATGTTTGGTAAGTACAGCAAATCATGCATGATAACGCAATGAGATAACGTTGTGCTATAGTGATTATAATGATGAATAAAAAACACCTGCAACATTCAAGCATACAAGCCGCAGTCCTCTGCCCTACAATAGAGCCAATAAAAAATATATACAGAAGAGTCTGGAAACAGGACCTAGGAGTTATTACTGGTGTCGTCTGGTACGGCACATACAGATACCTGGCTTTAGAGAAAACAGGGAGATGGAGAACAAATGAGAGAGAGAGAGAGAGAGAGAGAGAGAGAGAGAGAGAGAGAGAGAGAGAGAGAGAGAGAGAGAGTGATGTACTGCTTGTACACGGCAGACGCACACCAAACACCAACAGAAGAACATCATCAATTCACAACATTTAAATTGATAAATGCTCAGAGCCAAAGACTACAAGGGCACTTTGAAAAGCAAATAAGGAACCTGGTAGAGAAATTGATTTTTTTTCCCCTGAAAATGACTGCATGATGCATCATTTGACTGGGCTCCGTCCGAGTGGCTGACAGAGATAATGGAGGCGGTCCCTAGGGTGACCTTATCGTACACACCAGGGCAGGCCAGCGAGGGCTGTCTGTGTGTGCACGTCAAGGAGGAAGAGGGAGGGAGGGACGGAGATGGAGGGAAGGAGAGAGAAGAAGTTTCCTGTCAGCTCCCCTCCATCTTGATATCGAGCCAGAGGCGTTGTGGGAGAACAAAAACCAGAAAGAGAGAGAGAGAAAAAAGACAGTTTGAATTTAATTGAATGCATTTGAAATTAGTATTCTGGAATTTATATGCAAAGCTGATTGTTCTGAAATGCCCTTGCCCTTGTCAGATATTCTCAGCAGTCCAATTGTCTCCTTTTATCAGACAAAAGTTCTCATTGGAGGTTTGTGGCTGCTCTCCAGTTAGAGGATGCTATTGTACTCGCGGGGAGGTGAAGTTGTCTGGGCGATAGCCACAACTGGTAAACACACAATCCGAAGCAACATTTCCAAGGTCAAACACTGAATGTGTTTTATCCTGTAGCTGTATATTCTTTCTCCATTCCTGGGTCGTCTGTTGCTCTGCCAGACCAGCCCTGCGTGTGTGCGTTGCTCTGTCGCTGCGTCTGGCTGGGAGACGGTAAATAAAACATGGCCGTGTATAGGGCTGTATCCCATAGGTTAGCCAATATCTGGCAGGCCCCAGCACTAAACAGGAAATGGAGCTTTAGGTGTCTGTCAGAGAAATGTATGAGCTAGCTTCTAAACATCCCTTTTAGCTCTTCCCCGTTGCCAGGGCACTGCTCCTTCTATGGCTTGTGCTGTCCTATGCGGCCACCAGGAGGCTAGGGCGTCGCAGGGCGAGTGTAGATAGGCAGACCACTGGAGGAAACATATGCGTTGGTAGAAGGCTGTGAGGATTTAGCTCTCTGGACCAGGTTCTAAAAGAACACATTTACCAACAAGTGGTCGGGAGGTGTTTTTGGCTGGGCGTGAATACGACAGATGGTACCGGTAGAAATGTGCAACATGCACATGTCGGGGATATGCAGAGACACTCTCACAAACACATGCTTACATACATTAACACAGGCAGAGATGATGACGCACACACACACACACAGGACGTATATCGCATCAGAGTGTCTACCTATCATCTCTCTTGATAAGCAACAATACCCAGATTTATTTCCATCTGTCAGATCATCTCCAGACTGATAGGCGCGCTCCTTTCGACTCCCATCTCTTCCCCACCCTTATTAATATGTGGAGGCTGATCGGAGAGATAGCATTGCCCGTATGCTTCTCTATCCACCCTCCAGTCTTTCATCTGCAGGGAACTGGGGAATAGAAAACCGTGTCTGAGAGGGAATCCTAGATAAAGTTAGCTGGGATTATTAAATGTTAAAACAGCCTTAATTTGATCCCTGTTTGTAGTGTGCTAAATTCAAGCTGATGTCACTGATGAAAATTCATGGCAATTTAGTTTTGTTCAAAGCAGATAAAGATTAGTGCTATATTTTAACATAATATACCAATAATTATAAACTACTGAGCGCTGCACGGTTATTTTTGTTAATATTAATACATTATCATCACATCATTATTACTATTACTACTTTTACTAATGTATCAACATATAAATATATACATACAAAACAGTAAGGTCTATTTACATAAGACAGAGATAGAGAGTAAGAAAGAGCGATGTCTAACAATAAAATGGCAACAAGGGGAGATATTTGTGTGGATGAATATAACCTTTTAATGAAATGAAAATGTTTTTTTCCTCCTCTTGTCTCTCACTCTACCAACCGAAACGCATTAACCCCTTACTGTTCTTCTCTGTTTCCTCCACTGGGCTTCAGAGTCGGAGCGACCTGACACTTGACACTGAAGGCAAACTCCCCAAAGTTGAATTTACTGCAGTGTTTTAATTTAATGTTGGATGTCGAACATATAAAGAGATCAGAGTGGCACTAGAGCTGAAAATTTATGCCTTTTTTATTGGAGGCCCGGTGGAGGATAGAGAGGAGGGGGAAGGGGGAGGGCAGGGAGGGGGGGAAGTGGCTGCATTTAGAGAGGGGACCTCGTATTTCTCACACACACCACACACACACACACACACACCACACATACACACACACACACATACACACACACACACAGCCCAGTAAGCATGGGGAGTATTAGCAGTCTGAAGCTGGCCTGGAATATCATAAGACATTAGTGCTGGTGATGCTAGTGGAATGTGGATTGATGGGAATGGGACTTAGTGGTGTGGGGGCTTGACATGTATGAAAAAAGCCTGTAGAAGTCACTTAATACAATGTGACCAAACACACTGAGCACACATCTCAGCATATCCATCATATCATATCATCAATATTTCCAGTGAACTTTCAAATTGCCATTTCCTCTTAACAGGAAAGTTCACATTGGAGTATAAATTCCCTATCAAAGGCCGTGGCTGTAGCGCCTCTTTAACAGCAAGTGGTATCCATTAGGCACAGAGCAGCCCCATTCTCCACAGCCGGGGCCATAAACCCAGTAATAACCTGTTTTATCCGAGCCGGGGTCGCTGGCGTAATGTGACACCTCCACCTCCGGCGCGGGCGGAGAGGGAGTGGAGACACTGCCGTAATATCCTGCCTGTATTAGAGGCAGGGAAGCCATCAGAGGGGGCTCTAACACGCTGTGATGAGCCAGAGGGAGGCGGGGGGTGGGGGTGGGGTGGGGGGGAGAGCAGGGGGTGAGGGGGGCGGGGGGGGGCAGGATTGGGTGAATAGGAGATGAGACCTGACCCTCTCAGAGAGGGAGCACACTGCCCCCCCCCTCACCCCCTCCTTGAGGGCCATCCCATTTTCGGATTTCTCACTTTAGAGAATAAAAGCATGCAGTGAGTATTAAGGAACAAGGAGGGAGAGGAGGCGGTGTAGGGTTGAGCTTCAGACGTTGTGTGTGACCACAAGTGTCCTTGAGTGTGTGTGTTTGTGTGTGTGTACGTGTGTGTACGTGTATGTGTGACCACACGTCTCTGTGTGTGTGTGTGTGTGTGTGTGTGTGTGTGTGTGTGTGTGTAACCACAGGTGTCTTGGTGCGCACATACGTGTTAGTGTGTCGACGAGGGGATCGAACTCAGGTCTTTACTTAACGGCTAAGAAGACATGTTAACAGATGAAGTGTGTGTGCCGAGGGCCAAACCTTCTTCGATGGACCCATTCCTGGGACGCCAGAGTTGTCCCTTCAACACACTCCTAATGGCCTTGCAGTTGTCCCTAATGCGCCTATACATAGTTTATTTTCCATGATGGATCCCACAACTATTATCTGGCCTTATTTACATGAGCTTTACAAATGAAGGCTAATTAGTTAGCCTTAATGATGCCTCTCGGTGATGCTGCCTCTCAGGTCCCACCGCTGGGAGATAACAGGAAGGACATTAGCTTCCAGGATTCCACCAAATGTCAGGGCTACTTTGTGTCCGTGGATGATAACTCCATTCAAGTATTATCGTAGTAAACACCTGCAGTGTGGCACGAGAGAGGCCTGGGGGGTGTGGGGGGAGGGAGGTGTGTGTGTGTTTTTGGGGGGGGGGGGGGGGTAATTAGTAATGAATCAATAAGGAGCGGCAAAAAGGATAGAGAGAGAAAGTGATTGTATAAAACTGGCCTGTGTGCATATGCTGCTGAAGATAAACATTTACACACAAAAAAACACACGTCCCGACTCATCTGGACTGCAAACAGTAACACGCAACCTAACCCCAGCAGTACAGTGCAAACCACGCGACATATCACCAAACCCCACAGATCTGTCTGTCTCTCTATTTTCTCTCAGCTTGGCTATTACACCTCTGGAACCCCCATCTAGACTACCATCTAGGGGTTGACAGGGCCCCTCCTCCCCCCACCCCCCCCCAGTGAGGGATTGTGGGGGAACCCCGGTCCATTTCTTACCCCCCTACCCCCCACGGCCCTCTGAGACAGAAGGCAGGAGTGCTATGATGCATGTCAGCTAAATCCCTCCACAGAGAAAGAGAGAGAGAGAGAATAGATAGATTTAGGGAGAGAAAGTGGAGAATGAAAAGCTCGGACCAGAATATCGAGTGTAGAAGAGACAGAGAGCACTTGAGGAAGGACATCTCGTTCCAGACGTCCCGTAATGTGGGATAAAGACATTTGAATCACATATGGCAAAGTGGGAATGGTCTACCTCCACTTAAATCCTCTCATTTAAGTGCAAATAGGTGTCATTTTGGAGGGGCCCAAGCAGCTGCTTGGCTGTGTCACTCTAACTCGATTTGACCATGAGTGGCCGTGTGTGTGTGTCTGTATGCGTGTGTGTGTGTGTCTGTATGCGTGTGTGTGTGTGTCTGTATGCGTGTGTGTGTGCCTAAGTGTGTGTGTGTTGGCTTGCTTTGCGAGCATGTGGGTGTGCGGTGGAGCTCAAACTAAATTCTCTTACATTTAACCACGGACCCCGGCGTGTTGATGGAAGATCACAGTGATGGATGAGGGTGTGTGTGAGCCTCACCGTATGCACCGCGAGAGGCTTCGACCGTCCCCGTGGAACGAGTGGATCCTGTCACAGGACGGGACACGTGGGGACCCTCGCTGCATCTGGAGTTGGGCCAGAGGCCAGGTCTTATTACCGGGGCTGTGCTTAAAAAAAAGCTCTCCCCTGTATTTTGGCCTTGTTTTATTTGTTAATGACAGGAGTGTTTAGGAAAGTAACCCGAGCATGGCGCTGGGGCAGCGCTGGCTGCTGCGGCCTGGCTGCTGTGGCCTGGCTGCTGTGGCCTGGCTGGCTGCTGCGAGCTGGCTGGCTGCTGCGGGCTGGCTGGCTGCTGCGGGCTGGCTGGCTGCTGCGAGCTGGCTGGCTGCTGCGAGCTGGCTGCTGCGGGCTGGCTGGCTGCTGCGGGCTGGCTGGCTGCTGCGGGCCCGATGTTCATCTGAGGCGGCAGCTTCGTCCTCGCCACCCACCAGCGCCCCCGCTCTCATGTTTGCTGTGGTTGTTCAGTCAGGGACGAGGCTGGTCAGAGGCGCTGGGCCTCTCAGCTGCTCAGTGTTCAACAGGGCAAAGTGTTTGACCCGAGAGGTCCTTATCGGGCGTTTTCTTTCAGTTTACATCATGCTGTTTTTGGACCCTGCACCTGGCCCCTCAGGTCTGGGCCGCTCGGCCACGCCACGCCTGAATCTGGCTCCGGATTCCGGAGCAGATGGCCGACGCGTCGCGCAAGAATTTGTCTCGTTGTCTGACCTTGGGTTGTCCTCCAGAGTTGGACGATCAACTCAACCTTACTCAGTCCGAGGAGCTGGACACATACATTATTCATACTGTGGAGAAGTGGCAGATTAATCCTTGACGGTAAATACTTGCGTCACGTGCATTCGCCTTGTATATTTTATGGGAAGTAGAACAGCTTTTCTGTTTCTACTCCATGTGAACTATTCTGTTTCATAGTGAGAGGGTCATCAATCTATCTGTAAGTGTTATCCAGGTAGACTTGTCTCAGTGATGAGTTACGTGTGGTTGAATGTGAGTGTAGGTATGAAATATGGATTCAGTGTTGTAGATGGAGTAATTGACAGTGACACTATCATGACCCCCCCACCCTGTTTGATTACAATCATTATTTTCTTATTTCCTATTCTCTTTGTGCTTAGATTCTACATTATAAATGTGATGAAAGTTTAATGAGCGATGATTGTCATCAGTTTGTTTCAAAACAGCTCTAGAGACTTAAGTTTGTTATTCAGAAGCGTGAATTTTTCCTTTTCAACCAAAACTCTTTTTTTCCCCATGTGATAAAGTAGTATTAATAATACAAAGTGGATTGGTTACTTTATAGTTTTGTTTCCATTTTATTTTTTTAAGACTCAACTTGAAATATTGCCTGCCTTTAAACCACATTGCGAGGGTCAAATCCACAAACTCAACCTCCACATTATTTAATTTTTTTTAACTTTCCTATCCTCTGAACAGAATGTCAAGCGTACAGTATTATATTGTTGCTATCCAGGTTGTTTATAGTTCATCCAGGGAGGGTTTTCCTGTGTAGCTCTGTAGAACATGGCAACCCAGTTCCTTCCATGGTAATTCATTTCACCATGTCCCCTCTGGGTAAAATAATCTGTGTTTGTATGCTTTTCATGTTTCTCTCTCGGCATAATTTAAATGAAATTGGAAAGAGAAAACCGTTTGACAGAATTATTGCATTTTACAGTACAGAGCCTGCGATGTGTTCTCTATTATCTTACTTTAACCTACCTGCTACAGCGTAGTCAGCGCGACAGCCTGTGGGTCTTTAAAGGACGATACCTACAAGAGAGTCACAAAAACACCTCAAATATAGTTACAAATCCGCGTGATAACATTTCTTGCCTAGTATTTTCACATTGGTTTTTACGTAAGATGATTTTTACCTCTTTAGGGATTGTTTGGAGTCAAAAGTAAGATGGGTATGTCATCTGGCAGGGGTTACCATGACGGTTGTGTCCTCAGCAGATTGGTATATATTGCGGTGAGCTGGTGTTGCTCTGTGTCTGGTGCCGAACTCCACATCCATAAACATTGGAATCCTGTCTCTGATGGAGACGGGGGTCTGCTGTGGTCACAGAGGACCCTCCACTGATCCCCTGCTGGTCCTCAAGGTGATTTCCACACGAATAAAGATTTGTCTGAGACGGGCATAAGCCAGTCCTGGTCACCAGGGGTTTCTGCCCTGCTTTAATTCAAGTTCAGATCTCTCTACAGTTTCATTTTCAAAGTCGAAAAATAAATGTCAGGGTGGAGTGTCCAACCTTTTCTTTTCCAATGGAAATGGATAGCTGTATTAACTCTTCTGATTATCCTGGCATTTCACAGTAGCCAGGACTCACACCTCTGGATCAATATCCTGGTAATGGAACACAAAGAGAAAGAAACACACACACTTTTACTTTCCTTCTCTCTCTCTCTCTCTC
>NC_085026.1:13867833-13895333 GCF_963692335.1 Osmerus eperlanus | reverse complement strand
CTGGCTGGCCTGCTTCTGACAGCATTGTTCCAACAACACACGTATCTGGGTAGCTTGGTGGACAGTTGACAGTTGGCGTTTGAGACCTCTTGAGTGCCGAGTGTTCCAGATAATGTGTGCTGTGTGACCGTGATTGTGAGTTTGTGTTCTTGATGCAGAGCGAGCCTGTGTCTGGCTGGCACCAGAGCAGTGGACTTATCTGTCTCTGCCTGGCCTGAATACCTCATGACTGGCTGCGTGTTCTATCAGATGTAGTCTACCCCCCCCTCATCTCTTCCTTCACCTCTCGTCCTCTCCTCGTTCACTCTCTTCCTGTCTTCCTTCAGCCTCTCCACTATCCCTCTATCCTGGTCTGTATACTTGACATGGCAGTTCTCCCTCACATGCCATCTCTCCCTCTTTCTCTCTGTCTCTGTCTGTCTCTCTCTCTTTCTGTCTGTCTCTGTCTGTCTGTCTCTCTCTCTTTCTCTCTGTCTCTGTCTGTCTGTCTCTCTCTCTTTCTCTCTGTCTCTGTCTGTCTGTCTGTCTGTCTCTCTCTCTTTCTGTCTGTCTCAAACTGTCTCTCTCTCTTTCTGTCTGTCTCTGTCTGTCTCTCTCTCTTTCTGTCTGTCTCTGTCTGTCTCTCCCTCTTTCTGTCTGTCTCTGTCTGTCTCTCCCTCTTTCTGTCTGTCTCTGTCTGTCTGTCTCTCCCTCTTTCTGTCTGTCTCTGTCTGTCTCTCCCTCTTTCTGTCTGTCTCTGTCTGTCTCTCTTTCTGTCTGTCTCTGTCTGTCTCTCTCTCTTTCTGTCTGTCTCTGTCTGTCTCTTTCTCTCTGTCTCTGTCTGTCTCTCTCTCTTTCTCTCTGTCTCTGTCTGTCTCTCTCTCTCTCTCTCTCTCTCTCTCTCTCTCTATCTCTTTCTCTTTCTTTCTCTCTTTCTCTCTGTCTCTATCTCTATGTCTCTCTCTCTCTCTGCCACTGGGACACACTGTCCTATATACCGAACAGGGTTTGTAGGCTATCCTCCTAGAATCCCTCATCTCACCTCTCCTTTCCCCTCTCCCTTTAATCCCTCCCTTTTTCACTCTTCTTCCTCATAGACGATAAGACTTCCAGCCCCCTTCCCATACCACACACACACACACACACACACACACACACACACACACACACACACACACACACAGACATGCCCTCTCTCATATCCTCCCCCAGGTAGATTTATGTCTCTGTCAGCAGGGAATTTCTCTCAATCAATATATGTTTGCCTGGTCCTGCATGCTGCTGTTTCCTGCCTGCCTGCGTATCTGCTTGCCTGCCTGCCTGCCTTACTGCCTGTCTGCCTGCCTGCCTGCCTTACTGCCTCCTTGCCTACCTCCTGCCACTTCGCCCCACCGCCTCACAGCACAATGGGGTTTCAAAGCTAATCAGCATCCAAAATACAGTTTACACTGGATATTCGTTTCAGAAAACGTGGAACACATCTAAAGAGATATGGTCCCTTTGGGGTCCCTGGTTCTGGCAGCGGTGGTACAGACTCCTCTCCTCTGTCCTTATGTGTTGTCCTTGCTGTTGTCCTTGCCTCTCTGCAGTGCTGTGCTGTCCAGAGCTGCTCAGGTGCTGATCAGCAGAGTGTGTATCAGGCTGCAGTATCAGGCTGCAGTATCAGGCTATCACAGAGCTGCAGACTCTACCTGCCCAGGAGAGTAATGACTGCAGAAAACACAGTCTACGATCCTATCTGTCTTCCAGCTTTGAGATGCCCCTGGCTGCCACACACACAAACACACACACGCACAAGAATACACCCCCCTAAAAGGGTCATCTATCATGTGCGTGTGACTGTGCCATATGTGTGTGTGTGTGTTTTTGTGAGTGTGTGCATGTGTTTGTGTGTGTCTGTGAGTGTGTGCGTGCGTGCCTGTGTCTTTGTTTGTGTGTGGGTTGCCTGCGCATGTTCATGTTACTGCAGCAAAACGTCCTTCGGTAACTCACACACTTAATGATCACACACTTCATCTCACCAGTGATGGAAATATGAGTATCAGTTCTAATTCAAAAGGCCTAAGGTCCATCCACACCATTGCACCCACTCCAAAGCCCCCACGCCACAGATTGATCTGAATCCAATACAACCTGACCCCCTGACCCCTGCTTCCCTGCCCCCGGCCCCTGGTGGTCCCCCCCGCGTGGACGATCAGGGGTCA
Organism: Osmerus eperlanus; assembly: GCF_963692335.1. Taxonomy (NCBI): domain Eukaryota; kingdom Metazoa; phylum Chordata; class Actinopteri; order Osmeriformes; family Osmeridae; genus Osmerus; species Osmerus eperlanus. The sequence continues at coordinate 13,893,150 of NC_085026.1, read as the reverse complement.
GTGGTCAGAGAATATTTGAGTTGAAATCCGTTTTATGTCTTTGTCAGTAGATTTCTATTTCCTGATGGAGATTGAACAGCTTTCAGTATAGACCCATTAGAGTCGCCTTCTCACCAGTCACCCCAGCTCTGTCACATCCAATACACTACAATTATTTGGGATCATTCAGATTTTTTTTTCTTTCCAGTTGGTGAATTTCATTTTTGACACAGGAGACATTCCCAAAGCCTTTATCCCAGCAGCTGCATTTATAAATCGTGTCCTAATTTGGTACATATGGAGGATTTCTTATAATAATCAGCTTCGTCGAGAGTTGGCCCTGCTCCAGGGAGATCAAATCTGCATAGTGCTGGATCCACCAGCTCACCACCAGTTTGCGTACTCTTAGGTCTTTTCTGGGAAACATCAACAAACATTTCTTGTGAAGAGAAGCTCCTGTTGAATCCCTCCTCACTCTCCTGACCTCCTCACCCCAGCATGGATGCCTTTGAACTTTCACCTCTGACTTCAGCGTGAAGAAATCTGTTTCATTTGAAGTCTCCTGTCAGTTGTTTTAGCCCTAGAGTGTGTGTGTGTGTGTGTGTGTGTGTTTCTGAGTACTCTCATGTGTGCATAAGTGTGAAACAACGACAGTTCTAAGTGAAGGGACTTGGGGCATGATGATGAGACAACATTCCCCATTCATTCTACAGATCTTAAAAGCTCATTAGTGTCTGAGAGGGGAGGTGGAGTGGGGTGGTGCTGGTGTGGAGCTGGTTTGGAGTGGGGGGGTGGGGTTGGGGTGGATTGGGGGTGGGGTGCGGTAGAGTGGAGGTAGGGTGGAGATGGAGCTGGGGTGGGGTGCAGTGGGGGTGGGGTGGGGCTGGGGTAGTGCCGGATGGAGTTGAAAGAGGGCGCCGATTTATCAGGTCACCGACACATCGTATAGAGAATTCAGATTGCTCTTGAATGTTTTGATGATGATGTCATTGGTTGAGGAGATACGGCGTCCCACACACATTCTTGCCTTCATTCTGTCTCGCTTTGACCTCAGCCATCACAGGAGCATAGCAGAGAGAACCTCAGATCTTTATCAAGACTTTCTCCTCTCCTCTGCTCTCCTCTGCTCTCCTCCCTGTCAACTGTTTTCTTCTGCTTTGTTACAAGTTGAAGGCTGTCGTCTGTCATTTTCGACAGCCACGGAAATATAAATCCTCTTGAGTCATTCAGTTCTACAATGCCTAATGTAAAGGTATGAACAATAAGATTAATACAGACACGTTTGTCAGTGCCTCTTTTTATAAGAAATTCTAAAAAGCTGAAGAGTTATTTCTCGACACAACATTTCCTCAGGGTTGTAGTCCATGACAGCATGCCTGTTTTGCTTGTTCCTTGGTGGTGCCATGTGTTCAGGGGGACCTGGGAGGAACAACCCTCTCCTCTTCTCAGCTGGCACCAGTGGCGGTTCTAGACAAATTTTACTGGGGGGGCCAAGGGGGGGGCAGTGTTTACGTAATCAGAGGGGCACATTAAAAAACGGAAACAAATTATATTTTAACATTAAATACTTTTGCTTAATTTTGCTTTACATTAAAATCATACAAACGGCTCTGGCTCTCCCTCTTCCAGCTCCTCAGCTCTCTCAATACTTTGATATGTTTCTCTTACTTTTTTATTTACTGGGGCAAAAAAGGCCCATTTTTTTATTCAGTCAGCTCAGGGGGGCCACAGGGGGGGCCAGGGACATTTTTACAGGGGCACTGGCCCCTGTAGGCCCCCGTGTAGAACCGCCCCTGGCTGGCACAGCCTGCTCTGCTGCATGAGCGTGTTGAAATATCGGCGTGTCACTTCCACTCAAGCGTTTCCAAATTCCCCCTATCAGTTAGCTTCCACACCTCCTCTCTCTCCCACATCTCAGCCCTGCGGAACTCCCCGAAGAATGCACTCTCTCTGTCCCCACTCTCTCTCTCTCTCTCTCTCTCTCTCTCTCTCTCTCTCTCTCTCTCTCTCTCTCTCTCTCTCTCTCTCTCTCTCTCTCTCTCTCTCTCTCTCTCTCTCTCTCTCTCTCTCTCTCTCTGTCCCCACTCTCTCTCTCTCTCTCTCTCTCTCTCTCTCTGTCCCCACTCTCTCTCTCTCTGTCCCGACTCTCTCTCTCTCTCTCTCTGCCCTTCCTTTCTTTGTTTCTATCTCTTTATTTCTCTCTCACTTTTTCACTCTCACTATACATGCAGCAATTGTCATAATGTAATGATGAAGGCTATAAAATGTGGTCTTTCATATATTTCACGCAATGAGCATCTTTCGTCTTCATTCTGCGGCTTAATTTACTTCCTTATGTTCTGTGTGTGTGTGCTTGCAGGTATGGAAACAATACTGGAGTTGACAGGTTAGTATTTGGACTGTCAAAATGCTATTATCATCGTCTAATGGTAGTCACGAGGCTGGCAAACAGGAGTCAAAGGGTTTGATCCCTGAATGTGCTTGTTATACTGACCTTCAGTCCTGCTATGTGGTTCTGCAGGTTTCAACATACAGGTCAGCTCTATGTTGTCTTATCAGTCACCAGATCTTTAAAGACCCATTCCCTCCCTCCCCCCCCTCCCTCCCCCCCTCCCTCCCCCCCTTCTTTCCCTCCTCTCTTCTCCACTCACTCCTAGACTGGCAGGTAGACTACCTGGCACCAGCACCCTTGTTAACCTGTAGGTCTCATAAAGCTGGGGTCTGTGTATGTGTATGTGTGTGTGTGTGTGTGTGTGTGCTTGCACATATGTCTGGGAGGGGAAGTGAGTGCAGCAGGGCAATATGGAACCAAATGATGTGTGACGGCCAGACTCAAGTCCTGCTGTCCACTAACATCACCTCAGGCCTGCCCCCAGACTTAAGTCCTGCTGTCCACTAACATCACCTCAGGCCTGCCCCCAGACTTAAGTCCTGCTGTCCACTAACATTACCTCAGGCCCGCCCCCCACCTCCCCCCTAAGACCTGTGACCTGAGATCTGACAGGCGCTGGATAGGTACAAAGAGAAGAGACCTGCACTGACCACCATCTTGTTCTCACCTATCCAAGCCTCTCAGATCCCAGCTGTGTGCTGGGCTGAGCTGTAACTAAGTGTGCACGGAGACATAAGGAGGAGAGGGAGTTATACACGTCCTGTGGATATCTGGGTCGCTTCTTAAGAACATGAGGTTATTAAAAAAACAATCACGTGCTCTGCAGGCAACTCAAATGAAGTGAAACAAAGTTCTCCTGTCTCTGGAGAAACACACAATTAGTTCCACTGAGTGATAGCGAAAGTGTTTAGTCTTCTTCTGAAACACTGGCAACAGAGAGTCATAATAAAGATTATGATTAGCAATGATTACAACAGGCCGTAAAACCATTCTAACTGGCGAGAACGTCTGTGCTCACATCATTCTAATGTTCAGCTTACATCACAGACTTCACTACCAATCAAGTCTCACTGTGCAGTTGTTCTGTAGACTTGTGAAACACATCACAAATGAAGAGCTGCGACAGTGATTGTCCTGAATAGTTCCATGTAGAAAGTCTCAATAATATTTATTTTAAAAACATATATGACCCTGTATATTGGATTTAGACAGCAATGTCATGCATTTTATTTGTAAAATGGACCAATGAATACTGTAAGTAGGACTGCTGTACTGTGACTTTGATTAGCGGTCTAGGTAAAAGCTATACTTAACTATTTGAGTCTCCATAATCAAGAGTTAACCAATAGAAAACAAGCCCCTTATTGTTGCACGTCTTCCATATTAAACGTCTCTGGTCTGGATCTGGGCCTGCATTCCCACAGGGTTCTGGAGGGGGGAGCAGGATGCATCCAGCCAGGAGATTCCTTTCCTCTGATTCCCTCCACGTGGAACCAGGAGGTCTGCTTCTAATTCATCTGTGAAGATTTTATCAACGGGTGTATTTGTTTTTGCAGCCAGGGCAGCTGCAGGAAATCACCCGTCAGAGTCTGCATGTAGGGGGCTGGTTATAACTACAGATGTCTCCGTCTTTAGCGGTTGTCGGAGTGGGTGTGAAATTAGAGATTAGTTCAGAAGGAATCTGTCCATGGTTAGCGAGAAATACTGGGATCTAGATTTGCCTGTGAGAAGGGAGAGCCAAATGAAAGGAGTTCTTTTGTAAGAGCCGCAAACCCGTCCCCAGCCCTTGATAGCCAGAAATCAGTAAATCAGATTTTTCAAACAGTGAGAAAAGTTGTTTGATGTGAAAACTGATTTTCATTAAGGAGCAGTCATCCTCCAGTGCTCTCTCTCTCTCTATCTCTCTCTCTGTCTCTCTGTCTCTCTTTCTCCCCCCTTCCCAGTCGGGGGCTCATCCTGCAGTCAGAGGGGGCCGACATCTGCATTGTCCGGCCAGACCTCTGGGGCCTCGCTGGAGAAAGAGAGACAGCGAGAGACAGAAAGAAAGTCAGCCAGAGGCAGGGAGGCTGACAGAGAGAGACAGCTTCCTCCTTTCAGTCCTTCCAGAGCCAGCCCGCTGGAGGTGGTGTGGTGCTGTTGAACTCCAGACAAATGACCCATTGTGTCTCGGCTGAGGGACATTGTCTCTGTAGAAGCAGAGCAGAGTCAATGTGCTTGTCAATCACTTGACTTCTAACCGGCGAGCCGGCATGCTCCCTGGGAGCCCGAGTGCTGGACCTGACAGCCAGATGGCTCATGTGGAACTCAGATGCTGCTTTCCCAGAGAGCCCAGCTCACAATGACAGTTTGATGGGACCATGCTAGGAGATGACTCGTTCTGATGGGGGAATTGTCAGCATATAGTGTTCCCCCATCTAAAGGACCGATAGTAATTTTCTTCCTGTGGATAATGGTTGCCAGTGTTTGGATTTTGGTGGGAGAGGAGAGAAAAGGAGAGGGAAGGAGAAGAGAGGAGAAGAGAGGAGAGGAGAAGAGAGGAGAAGAGAGGTGAAGAGAGGAGAAGAGAGGAGAAGAGAGGAGAAGAGAGGTGAAGAGAGGTGAAGAAAGGAGAAGAGAAGAGAGGTGAAGAGAGGAGGAGAGGAGAAGAGAGGAGAAGAGAGGAGAAGAGAGGAGAAGAGAGGTGAAGAAAGGAGAAGAGAAGAGAGGTGAAGAGAGGAGGAGAGGAGAAGAGAGGAGAAGAGAGGTGAAGAGAGGAGAATAGAGGAGAAGAGAGGAGAAGAGAGGTGAAGAAAGGAGAAGAGAGGTGAAGAGAGGTGAGGGCTGTTAGATTTATTGGATGGCCGACAGCATGAAGATGTTTAACAGAGCATCTTAAATGGGGCATGAAGTGAGACTAAGAGGCCTCTTACCTGTCTGTAGTTGACAACAGCAACAACTAAAACAGCCAGAACCATCAGCCAGAACATGTCTGTTAGTGCTTCCCTTGTAGGATTGGTTCAACACTATATGTCAAACACACACACACACACACACACATTTGTTGTTTCTTTTTTGAATACACAAAGTCCAAATGGGCAATGTGAGAGAATATTTAACCCTTCTATTATCTCTTAGTCACATGTAGTGTTAAAGTAAAGGCCTTATCTGATCTTTTTAGGTTAAAGGCTTGAGAGACTCAGATGGGACACTAAACCACACTCAGAACTCATGGGCGGTTGGTCTACCATTTTATGTGGGAGCTCACAACTAGGGGATCTTTACCTTGCCGGTGAAATGCTCATTTGTGATTTCCACATAAACAAAGATCTAGTGCAATTAAGACGGCAATATCTTGCATCATCTTCAATGAAAGAGAAGGATAAATATTGGCTCTGTGCATGTTTAGTAATGATGTGTGCACGTTTGGTCACTGTTGTGTTTGTAGTAGAGGGTTTTGGTGTGTGCATGTCTAGGACAGTGTTCGGGGGTTTTTGGCTGCCATGAACGAGACTCTGTGGGTGGTTAATGAGGTCCAGACCAAGTTATGTTCAGGGAGAATGTTTTATTACTAACATATCTGTTTTTCGGGGGTCGTGCGGTGTATGGGGCACATGAATTGCTTTGGAACAAGAAATCTGTGCCTCAGAGCAGTTACTTGCACACTTACGTCATCAGGTAAAAACTGTGAACCCAAGCAGAAATACTGTACACTTCATAAATTACCTTCCTCTCCCAACCTTTCCCTTCTCATTCCCCTCCTCTTTCCTTTCCCTCTTATCTCCCCCCTGCCCCGCGCCCCCCACCCACCACCCCACTTCTCTGGTGGATCCTTATCTCTATTAGATTACACAATGTAAAGTTGAATAGAAACTCATGCTGTCTCAGATGACTAGCTCTCCTTAGGTTGGCAACACGGAACAACAACAAATGCCGTCTGGGCGGCCAGGCCTGCTGGTCTCATGATAGTGTGAATGGCTGTTTGTCCCCTAAGGACAAGACATCAAGTGAATTTTCCCTGAGAGAATTCAATCACCAATCATCCCTGTGAACTCCTCCTCCAGAGAGTGGATTTTTAAATGTGTGCTTCTGTGTGACCTAGAGTAGCATAGAGCCTAAAGTCCTGTTGATATCACACTTCAGCATGGTGGAAATCTAGATTTTTCCATGCATCTATTGTAAATAAACAATATCTGTGTATCTATTGTGAATAAGAGTTTACTATCCTGTTTGACAGCAAGGGGACTGTTAACAGACGGTGCCCTGTGCTGTGATGGGTGGATTTGAAGTTCCTCCTGGAACTTAGACGGGTGACTCTGCGCTTGGAACAAAGTCTGCTACTATGATCAATTACAGCGCTATCTATAGGATAGCTGAGTTGTTATGGACAAACAGGCGGACTGACAGACAGGCACACGCTCTCACACACACACAAACACACACACAAACACACACACAGTCACAGACAGGAGTACATACAGTTGCCACTGGCCAGGAGTTGAATAAAGTGTTCTGCTGTAAAACCCAGTCCTGTAATAGTTTCAGAAGTGAATACCAGGTGTCAATGCTAGTCTAAAACAAAAACACGCGCACACACTCTGTGTGTCTGGAATCTAGAGCTCAAGATCGAATCACAGCGTGTCTCTGTGGCTAACCTGATTACACTGTAGCATTCTCCTATCAACTCATTTTCCCCACATTCTGACCTCCGCTGCTGAGGACTGTTTGAAGTTGTCCCCAAAACTCTTGAGATTTAGTTCAAACGTTGACATTCCAACCCACTCATATTCAAACTCTCCAGTCAACAGCTGCTCCTGCTGTCTGAGCTAGCTTCCCAAGCTAAGTCTCATACGCAAAGCTTTGGGGAATTCTCATTTGGCTAATGGCCGCCAAATCCAGCCAAAGAAAGAGCTGGTTGATAAGGTTAAGTGTTTAATCTTATGATCCAACTTCCAAGACCCCCTCAGTCTTAATTGTGAAAGGACAGTCACCTCCAAATCTGTATGGAATGGAGGTATGCTGGAGAGGAATGGAAAGGAAAGGTCTAACAGTGAGTTGTCACCGTGGAGATGTGTTGAGATGGATGAACTCATTCCTTTTCTGCGGCTGTCATCACTATAGGGAGGTGGACAAATCTCTGCCTTGCACACACATTCACTCACAAACAACTGAACTCCCGTCACTCTAGTATGACACTGGGGAAAGGTTGGCCCTCAGTTAGTAACCAATAACACTGGAATTCAGTGTATCACACCAGTATTTTTGTATTTATAGTGTACATTATAGCTATTTTATACTTTATATTTAGCTTATTTTACATACCTGTCCCCTTAGTAGTAGTTAGTATTAGTTAATTAGACTCTGCACCTTGTATAGTTAGACGTGTCTATTTATTTAAGATTTACTCCTATATGTTGAATGTATGCACCTTCCTGCCAAAGTAAATTCCTTGTCTGTGCAAACTTTCATGGCGATTAAAACCCTTTCTGATTCTGATTCTGATAAAATAGTGATTTACCGTAATGTTAACATCAGTCCAACAGAGGCAGTGTACCTTGATCATTATTCAGTTAGGTTTATCTGGAGCCAGTTACACACAGAGCTGAGACCTTCTGCCTTAGCAGGGTTAACTAACCACAGCAGAAATAAACAGTATAGATCAACCTATTAACTGATTCTCTGCTACAAGCTGATTATTCAGCCCAGTGGCTCTTCTGTGTCTTCACTAATCAATGGTTTATCCAATAACAGTCTGTTGCTTTTTAAGTGTGTGTGTGTGTGTGTGAGAGATATTTCAGTGCTCAACCCACAGCACAGAGCCTTGGAAATTAACATGGATCTATATAATACTTTATTCAATTACCTAATGCAGCCCAGTATGTGGGTTGCTTTTAGACTGTGTTACTATGTAAACTGTGACTATAATCATCTGACGCGTTAGATTAAGTTAACGTTATTGGGTGGGGGATCGTGAATCCTCTGTGTGTTCATTAAGTATGGACACTGCTTCTCTCCAGACAGACGGCTGCTGGAGTCACCGATCAGTGGAAAGCAGCTGACTGTCACGATAAACAGCACACACACACACACACAATCACATACACTCAAAAATGCAGGCACAAGCATACTGCCAGGAGGGACACAAACCAAGACACACACACACATGTACATACGCACACAAACACCCTCACACGAGCGCACACACACGTACATACATTATTTGTAAGTGTTGTGATTGCAATGTCTACAGTCAATCTGTATGTGTCGACCTGTGAGTCTGCACAGCAATAAACAGTTGGCTGTGGTTCAATACCCTCTTAAAGGCATTGGGCAGTAGCCTGTTAAAGGCATGGTTTTATGTTCTGCCTTTGCTCCAGTAAATGAGTCCAGAGTAATCATAATGAATGGATTGTGTGGAGAGGCAGGCTCTGCTCAGCATATCTATGAGAGTGAGTTTATGTGTGTGTGTGTCTATGTGTGTGTCTATGTATGTGTGTGTTTGTCTATGCATGTGTGTGTGTATGTGTGTGGGAGGAGGGTTAGGGTGTGTGTCAGTGCAGTCATGCATTCTAAGCTTAAAGGAACAATGACCTTGCCTAAATCCTCATCTTAAAGGAGAATACACACAGTGGGGTAAACACAGGCACCAACGCAGGCACCAAGCCCACTCTCAAATTACACGGATGCATACATACATATTCACTCTCTCTCTCTCTCTCTCTCTCTCTCTCTCTCTCTCTCTCTCTCTCTCTCTCTCTCTCTCTCTCTCTCTCTCTCTCTCTCTCTCTCTCTCTCTCTCTCTCACTCTCTCTCTCTCTCTCTCTCTCTCTCTCTCTCTCTCTCTCTCTCTCTCTCTCTCTCTCTCTCTCTTTCTCTTTCTCTCTCTCTCTCTCTCTCTCTTTCTCTCTCTCTCTCTCTCTCTCTCTCTCTCTCTCTCTCTCTCTCTCTCTCCTCCCCCCCCTTCATCTGTGTCCTCCTCCTGTTGACATCCGAATATGATTCACACGTTCTGGGCCAAGTTCCCCCATGTGGGACCCCCTAAAGGCAGATTTGGGTGAGGAAAAACACCCCCACACAGACTGATTGCATCAGTGCAGTGTCACCATGTGCAGGAGAGGTGTCCAGGGCAGGCCCAGCGTGGAGCAGTAATCCCCAGATCAGAGCAGTGGAGCAGGGAGTGACAGGAGCACACTGGGCGCCCCTATCTGTCCCTGGGATTAGGGTTCATTTCTAGGACAGGCCTCATTCAGAGACAATGGGGGTCTTTTTCATGGCTGATTGTGGGGATCCTTCAGTCCCTTCCCTGGTGTCCAACATGGTTTTGTATTCGATGTCGATGGTGTTGATGTTCATTGAACACTATAGGATCTAAGACGAGAAATGTCATGCTGTGCTCTGAGAGACGCGCTGAACCAGTATGGAATAGATAATTACACACACCAGAACGCAGGCACAAACACGTATATGGCCGTTTACTTGCAGAGCCATGCAATCTTGTCGTGTGCACGCATCTTCATTGTGGTCACCTGTTATGAAACCGAAAATCTTGCCTTTGTGGGGATTTGAGTCTGGGTTTTAGTGTTAATATTTATCAAACAAGGGCAACACACAGTGACAGCCATAACCATTATGGATTTACTGATTACATAAAAGATAAGACTCTTAACCATTCTGTCATGGGCTTCAGCTATTTAGCTGCTTAAAAAGCAAAAACACAGAAAGTTTGTTTCCAAACAAGCTAAATAATAATTGTTGAACAATCACAACAGTCTATGTTGATCACTCGACCTTCAAAAGACCTCTCCTAAAGAAACATACCCCCTAATATTAACACCATTTCTCATTCTTCCCTCCACTTTCTGTACTGTATGTGACAGAAACACAACAGGCCAATCACAGACCAGGTCTTTTGATGGACAGTCCAATCAGCCGCAATCACACAAGTCCATCTGACTGTTTATCAGTGCGGGGACCTGGCCCTCATCTCTCAGTCTCTGCCTTTCTCTCTCCTTATCATTTCCTCTCTGTCATGCCACACAATTACCCAAAACCAAACGTTGCGTCCACAGTTTCATGCCCAATCAGCTGGAGGCTGACAAGGAGAAGAGGCCCCTTCTGCCAGATTGAGGCCCAGCCCTGTCTCAGCCTCAGTGTCTCCTACTAGCCTGCAGCCTGCGGCAGCACGGAAATGGCTCCAGTCAGCTAATGTCCTGCTCCGCTGCACATGGATGGGAACGCTCCGGCAGGAGCCACACCAGGAACATGACATCATAATTGCCGTCTGCGTCTAGATCACGCGCAAACACGCACAAACACACGCACACTGGTACCCACGTCGCAGTAGGTTAAGATGGTTTTAATTAAATTGTAAGTGCTCTGTGGGGGTTCTGCCCAGGTTTGTGAGGCTGTTGCTATTAAATCAAGGCCTCCAGCTCCAGATCACATTAATCCAGCCTGCTCAATTGTCATTTTAGGGGGCACACACATTCACACACACACACACACACACACACACACACACACACACACACACACACACACACACACACACACACAGTGTAATCTGGTGTTGGTGAATCTTGCTGCAGTAATTGTGTCTATTGTTTCAGCCAGACAGCTTATCGTCCCTGTGTTAGAGCGCCGATGTGGAAACATTCTCCTTTCACATGGAGAACAGCCAGGCTCACCAGCCAGGGAGTGGTGATGCTACCATTAACACACCCAATCCCATGTTACTCATGAGCTGGAGGGATTTGAAGTGATGTGGTTCATACCTTGATTATAGCATTTGTGCAGCCTGTAGATTTTTATTGCACAAATGCACCATGGACTTTGTTGAATGAAGACAGTGTTCAGACAATTATTTAAAAAGCTACCTCATGTAATCAAATGAAATTGCTTTCCTTCTAATTATTGGTCCTTTATTTCCAAGACTGAAACCTCACTGACCCCTGAATATGCAGCAGTCGAAGGAAAGGAAGATAGATTAACGAGAGAACACGAAGCGAGGGCGACAGGGTCGAGCTGAAAGCGGTGGTTTGAATGTGGTGATGTTGGATCTTCTTTGAAGTGAGCAGCTCATGGTATTACAGTGCGGTCAGGCATCTGTTAAAGACATGTCCAGTATCATGAAGACCACTAGGCTCCTGCGGCGCAGAGACCTCTGTGTTCCTCTCAGCCTCCCTCACGACACCCGCACACCTCAGCACAGTCAAACACTTCACGGAGAAGCAGGTAGAGGATAAAGAGAAGGAGGAGGTGGAGAAGGTGAAGGAAAAGGAGGAAGAGCGTGTTGGAGATATTGGTGAGGTTTTTATTTCCAAAGATGCACTCCCCCAAATCCCTGTGGGGACGATGATGTTCATCTACAGTCTGTCCTGGTGGACAGACCGACTATGAGAGCTGGCCTATCGTTTCAGTGCTGTAACAAGACTAGAATACCGTTACAATCCCATGCATTGCTTCTGCTTCAGCCTGACATGGCTTTCAGCCAACTGGCCAGGCGCTGAGTTGGCGAGTAAGGTTGATTAATACAACCTCATCAGATAATACGTGACTCAGTTACATGCAGTCAGGGCACGAATGGAAGAAAACACTACTGGTTTCTCTGGTTTGGGGATATTGGCGCTACAGCTAATGAATAATCCAGTTCTGTGCTCCTCCAGCCCAGCCGTCAGCTCAGGGAGAAAGGTTGATGACTCTACCAGCTGACCTTGGGATTTGTTAGTTTTGGGTCTGCAGTCACTGCATCAGCCAGGCAGCAATCTGTAGTTTGATGAAAGCCAAACCTCTACATAATGCATAAACACACACACACACACATACACGCACACACACACACACACACACACACACATGCGCACACAGCTTTAAATCTCCAGGCCTGTTGTAGTCATTAGTCATAGTTGTGCCAGAGGAGAAGTAGCCAAGCAGTAGAATGGCCCAGACGTTGGTTTAACACCCCACACCCCCCACCCCCACACCCTCACTCACACACACACACACACACACACACACACACACACACACACACACACTACCCCTCCTTCTGATGGAACATGTAATGTTTAATGTTCAGAATCACAGCTCTTTAATCTTTGACAAGCCATTCATTCTGGTATTGGAGCACTGGTCCACTAGCATTGAACAATCTTCCTGTTCAAGCATCGCTAAGCTGATTCACTTAATAATAATTGGAGAAGGCTGGGTTTCTTCTAGTTCCACCCTTGAAAATTGGCAGCGTGGCGCTCTGGGAAGAACAGATTGATCAGGGAAAGGATCTAACTACAATTTCTCCCTTGAGATGTTTTCCTTTGTACTGTACTGTATGGTTCTCCGAACGTGACCTGTGTAACGTGGCCTGTTCAGCCCTGTCTGCCTGGTTCTGCTCTGTCCTCTGGATGCTCCGCTCCTCCTGATGCTTATCAGCCCAGATATGAAGAGAGCTCCCTGGATCGTGCTGGGAGGAGGTGGAGGAGTGGGGCGAAATGAAGAAGGAGATTTGTTTGTGTTAGTAATTCCTCCTGAGGATAGAGATATCTCAGAGATCCCGCCAGACAATTAGACAGCGCTTGTTGTCCTCTTGCCCTCTTGTCTTGTGTGTAGTTGTGTATTGTTGTCGTGTAGTTGTTGTGTATAGTTGTTGTGTACAGTTGTTGTGTGCGGTTGTTAAAAGCATGTCCGAAGAGGCCTAGGGCGGAAAAACAGAACATCCACACTGGTGCTCTAAACAATATAACTCAATAGGACAGGCCAAGGGAGGAAACTCCAATAACATAGAAATTATTTGTGTTTAGAGGAGATCTCTATCGTGGAATGCAATGTCTTCTGGTGCAGCTAGGAGTGTTACAGGCTGCCTGCAGAGAAGAGAAAATATACCTCGGGAGAAAGGCAGACGGAGAGAAAGAAAAGAAAAGAAAAAAAACTGAAAAAGAGTCACAACTGCTGTGTTATTTTAACTACATCCTGGTCTTGTTTCCATGACCACGCACGCTGAGATGACTTATCAGAGGCAGACATTGGTGGACTAATTCCAGACTATCTTTGTGTACGTTCTGATTTGACATGTATTCTGATTGCCTTCAAAGGAAATATATATCCCCACGAATCAGCCCTTGACTACAGAAATAACCTGAACCTTTTAACCTGTGTGTGTGTTGGATCGGCCATGCAGAGATCCAACAGCAAATAGAGCTACTGAAGCAATGTTGTGTTTGAATTAGCTTGAGCTAACACACTGACTTAGTATTACGTTGTTGAAAGGCAGAGCTTTAGAAGCACAGCATGTAATCTATTTCTAGATTGTTTGTACATCTATAGTGCATAGACATATACGGTAAATGTATGGTGACTGACCAATTAGTGAGATATTTATCTTGGCTTAACTGTCTGCAGTTTCCATGTCCCATAGGGGCATCAGCGAGGGATTAGGGTTTGTGGGTTGAGTTTTTGGTACGTCCAGGGATTAAATGCTGGTCTTCAGTCTATTGTTCCAATATGCTGTACATGACATAACCTCACATTATGCAGGAATGATAAGACTGTCTGTTTGTCTTTACTATGTAAATTATCTTTGTTTGAGGTGCCACCAAATGAACCTGATTAATTGTTAACAATTAAACAACTGAATATACAGTTTGACAGCACAAAGGTGACTATAAGAAGCCTGTAACACTTTATTAAAATGCAGTACACTAAAATAACATAGAGTAGTAGACATTTAGCTGCAAATTAGTACAAATATACAATAAATGAAAACTGGTTTGGAAATGAACGGTCAAGCAAATGACAGATTATTTTGTGTTTATTGAAGGATAAGAGCGCCACCTAGTGTTTGTACTGGGAATCATCCCCACGTTTTACAGCAGTGTTAGACACACAATGTGCTTTTGTCTCCTACAACCCAATATGATGAATAGTTTAGTGTCATGGGAAGGTGCTTGCTTTGGTCAAGCACAGCAATAAAGTGATAATAGTGTGGATTAAGCATATTTTGTAGTGTGAATGTGTGTTTGTGTGTGTTTAGAATACATTTGCATTGAGCGGCACAAGGCACACCACTGTGTACTGAGCTTGTGAAATCGCCAGCCACTGGCTCAGAATGAATGAATTAATCAGTGTTTCTGAGAAAATCAAGGCAGGAAATGACACCTGAATAATAAATAATCAGAAAGCACAGAAATTTGTATTTGTCTCCTAGTTCAGGGAGTCAGATGGCTGAGCGGTGAGGGAGTCAGGCTAGTAATCTTAAGGTTGCCAGTTCGATTCCGAGCCGTACCAAATTAAGTTGTGTCCTTGGGCAAGGCACTTCATCCTACTTGCTTTGGGGGGAATTACCCTGTACTTACTGTAAGTCGCTCTAGATAAGAGCGTCTGCTAAATGACTAAATATAAACGTTCAGCAGGACACTTCTCCACAGTGTTGACACAGGGCTGTAATCTATCATATATATCCATATAGCTATATATCTCCCAGGGAGAACCTTTGCACTGTCAAAAGTTGAAAGTTTTACAGTAAATTAGTGCTTCACAGTATGACACATGACCTGACTCAGCTCTAAAGAATGCTTTCTTTAGAGGGGAGAAGAGAGAGGGAAGGGCTTTGTCCTTCTTTGTCCATGCAGTAGCCATCAGCAGATGGCTACTGAGATTACAACAGACAAACATAGTACCTCTACTGCTGGATGAGTTTATATGTTTGTATAATTATGGAAATGACGAGATATGCAACCTCCAGACATCATATAGTCATTGGTCAGACATCATTTACATATTGCAACACCTACATTCCAGAAGAGGTTCAACCCAGCCACTTCCTTCACTGATTGTTGGCGTGTGATACTGTATCGTATATCAGCCTATTTTCCAAGCTGTTTTGTCAGTAACAAATTTATCTCCATGTCTACCGGTTGCCATAGTAAGGTAAAGTAGTTGTACGTTTGTTGCTATGAACAGTAGGTTGACAGACATACATCTCACCACACCATGTTTCCATGATGACTATGTTTGTCTGAGTTGGGGTTCTGTTTGTCTTGTACAAACAAGGGTTTTAGAAAGTCTGTCAGACTCCCTGTCCACACCCACTTTCCATAGAAACAAATGTACAGGTCAGGTTAATGCTTGAGGCAGGTGAACACATGTTCTTCAGGACAGGAGAGAGGCCGAATATACAGGCACACACAAACACACACACACACAAACACACACACACACACAAACACACACACACACATAAACAGATGTCACTTTTTGTTTTACCAGAAATGTTTCTACATTAAAACCATTCACATTAGCACAAGTCTAGGAACATACACAAGGGAACTTCATTGATGTGTATCAAGTTGTTAAAGCTTTTCACACAGGTGAGGAATCCTGTTCTTTCAGCTAGGGGTGTGTCTCTCCCTGAGGGCTCCAGGCACAGGGAGGGGCTGTTTATAAATATGCTGGCGCATTCACACATCTCTCTCACACAAGCCTCACATTTCTGTTTGGATTCTGAGGACAGAGTTTCTCTAACAGTGACTCACCTCAGTTCACAGGTATGTTCTGGATATCATTTTATTTTCACTTTGGTGTATTAATCTGTGTTCTAATTCATGTTGAAATGATGTGAAACAAGTAATAGGAAGGTGAACGTGGATGGAAAGTTACAGCAACTTCTTGTAAAAAGATGGGGGGTGTTGTTCCAGGAAGTAGCCAGATCCTCTGAGAAGTAAGACAAGGTCTATCATTGTCACCAAAAAGGAGAATTGGCGATAAACATTCTGTGCTTGTACAAGCATCTATTTCATGGTAATTGACACATTTGTGTCTGGGTGTGGTAGCGCAGACAAAGATGTACAAAATGGATGACTGTCAATGCAAATTAGCTTTCATTTTGTGGGAAGGCTTCCTTCCTTTTACACTTGTGACATTAAGAAGTAAAGTGTTTTAGTCTGTGTAGTCAAGAATCCAGGCTTTTCTTCACCCATTCAGGGTATACATCATCAACCACAGGCACTCATTTACCCAATGATACTTATGGACTTACAAATAATTAGTAAGCTAGAACAACAGACCAACTGAGAGCATTATCCAAGTGTCATTTAAATATATTTGCCTGCTATGAGTATTTGTTTGATTTTTGATGCATCGATTTTAATTCAAGCCTCTCTGTTTCAGATACAAGAATGGATGTAAGTAATTACTGTTAGAATCTGATTGTGACTATCTCTGTACTGCATGTTTAATGCTGAAGTGGAAACACTTTTGAGCTACATACACACCTTTCTTTCTCTCTCTCTCTCTCTCTCTCTCTCTCTCTCTCTCTCTCTCTCTCTCTCTCTCTCTCTCTCTCTCTCTCTCTCTCTCTCTCTCTCTCTCTCTCTCTCTCTCTCTCTGTCTCTCTCTCTCTCTCTCTCTCTCTCTCTCTCTCTTTGTCTCTCTCTCTCTCTTTGTCTCTCTCTCTCTCTTTCTGTATTTATCTCTCTGCATCTCTCTCTTTCAGCTGTCAGATGCATTGGGGGATGATGGTATGACAACCAACAGTCCCTGGCCAGGTCAGACCCAGCAGGCAGGGGGTGCTGTTTGGCCAGGCCAACAGCCCAACCAGCCAGCATGGCCAGGCCAACAGCCCAACCAGCCAGCATGGCCAGGCCAACAGCCCAACCAGCCAGCTTGGCCTGGACAGGCTGGGCAGGCTGGACAGCCTGGGGCACCTGTATGGCCAGGTGGGCAGCCGGGACAACCAGCTTGGCCAGGACAGCCAGCCCAACAACCCCAGTGGCCTGGGCCCCAACCTGGGCAACCCTCTCAGCCCGGGTGGCCTGCCCAGCCAAGCCAACCCACAGCCCCGGGGTGGCCTAGTCCAAACCCAGGTCCAAGCCCCGGCCCACCAATGGCAGCTCAGAAGTCTCTGGTGAGGTTTTGGATATTGACGACGGCCTGTCATGTTCCCTCACCTATAGACAAAGTCTTATTTCGTTTTTTTAAACTTTCTCTCCAAATAGGAAATAACTTATAATCTAGGAGCAATCTCACACACACTAATGTTTTTTCCCCTAATTCAAAAGAATATCTGTAACAATAATGACGACCTCAGTGTGTAGCTGTCGTTATGGTGTCTTGTGCTGTTTCCAAGCTCTGCTGTGCTACCTCCCGTCACAGACGGTGCCCTATGATCAGATGCTGCCAAACGGACTGTACGACAAGCTGCTCATCACCATCAACGGGAGGATCAACCCCAACTGCAAAATGTCAGTTCTCTCAGACAGCACAAAACACATATTGTCAGCTCTGTGTTATCTCTGTAGGGACAAAGTGTTAACATTATTTGGATCTATAAATGTTGTGTTCTGTGTGAGATGTAGCTTTAGTGTGCTGTGGTAAGTCCTGGGAAGGTTTCCTGCATGTAGAATAATCTGTTGTCATTTAAAAACACGACACACAACGGCAACTTCCAAAGTCTCCGTGCGCGTAATCATTGAAAGTAATGAGGAGTTAATGTGAGGATTTCAATAGTCAAGCCGATGTTAACTTTAAATTACAAACCAGTGGGGCTCCTTTGCTGTGACAGCTGAGAAATGATCCCTGCATGACATAGTGTCTTAGCTTTAATCCTCCACTGATGGTATTTTCACCATGACAACGGATAAAAAAAAGATGTAATGTAAAAAATGCTATCATGTAGTAAACACTGTTATGACCATCTCATAGGTTCACTTTGAACCTGTCAAGAGGAAATGAGATTGCCATGCACCTGAACCCTCGCTTTGATGACCACGGCAAGAAGACCATTGTCAGGAACAGCCTCATTGCTAACAGCTGGGGCAAGGAGGAGAGGGAACACAGACAGTTCCCTTTCGTTCTGGGACAGCCATTTGAGGTGAGGACAAACAAAACATGAACCATTTACATTTAGCAGATGGTCTTATCCAGAGCGACTTACAGTAAGTACAGGGACATTCCCCCTGAGACAAGTAGGGTGAAGTGCCTTGCCCAAGGACACAATGTCATTTGGCACAGCCGGGAATCGAACCGGTAACCTTCAGATTACTAGCCCGACTCCCTTACCGCACAGCCACCTGACTCCCCAAACGCACCGAAGGCCCTGCTACACTGTTACTTTTCATCCTTCAACTTGAGTCGTGTGTGTCTGTGTGTGTGTTGCTGGTGTGTGTGTTTGTGTGTGTGTGTGTTCCCTTAGCTCAAGATCTTGTGCACAGCCAGTGAGTTCCGAGTAGCTGTCAACAAGGTCCACCTGTTTGAGTTCAAACACCGTATGCGTGACCTCCAGACCATCAACCATCTGTGCATCTACAACGACGTCAGCTTGTCCTCGGTGCTGCTCGAGAGGCTACCCTGAGACCAGGCCCAACATGCATCAGCACACAAACCAGACTCCAATGTGGCTTTGTAACTATTGCTCCCATGTAAATCTACATCCCTGGTCATAATGTTTTTTTTCCTATTTTCCAAAAATGTTTTTACAAGAAAACTTCCATTACTTTTCATCTATTTCTTATTTCTCAGTTTAGTTTGAAAGTAATCATGTAATACTAAAAGCGATGTAATAATGAATCAGGAATTGTTTGTCATCATTCAAATCGAATAAACAATCTGATAAAGTTTAGTAATGTAATTTTCATTACAATGTAATCGAACAAACAGTATCTAATGTTTCAGTTACAGTATATATTGATGTTCTCAGTGTTGGGAAAGTTCACTTTCTACATGAACTAGTTCAGTTCATAGTTCACAAATTTTAAAATGAACTAGTTCAGTTCATAGTTCATAATTCAAAATTTTGAACTAAGCTCACAACTCCAAAAAATGAACTAGTTCAGTTCTTTTTTTCAATATGTTGCGAGCTATAATTTTGAATTATTTCCACAGCCCATATAGAATCACAGACAGCAATTATTTTATTAGTTTAATGCTGAAACTATGTGTCAGATTTCATCTTCATATCCAATTTTTAATCCTTATCCAACATTTGCATTGAAGGGACAGCCTTCCCTCATTTGTTCTATCTGTCTGCAATACCCCTCTCGGCCTCTACACAACTTCGGCGCTCTAACACTTGCCAGGCATAGACAGTAGAAGAAAGCACACGCAGCGATTTTTTGCCTGGAAGTCTCTAGAAATATGTCACCTTATTAAACGAAATTAAAAAGAGTGAACGTGCCGTTCACAGACACCAGAATGAACGCGTTCACAGTATCGTTCATCAGGCAGTAATACAGTACGTTCAGTTCGCGTTCACCAAAATTATGAACGAGTTCATGAACTTTCGTTCAATGAACGCGTTCAGGCACAACACTGGATGTTCTCTTTTAGTTTACTACTTTGCAATGCGTTTGGTTGTCAGTAAATACCATCACTGAATACTCCACTAGGGGGCACAGTTGAGAGACTCGACCCTGCTCCAAATGTCTTCAGATATCTTTGGAACGTGTTGTATTGTGTAAACTGTACGCTCTGTGAAAGGTGAGTTTTTGAGTGAGTTTCTCGTAGATCCTGAACTTCAAGCTCATTGAACTAGATTTACCTGCTTTACCTTCTAAACAATGTGAAAAATGTACAACTATGCTAATGTATGCAAATATGGAGACGAAATCTTGCACCTGTTACATCTTGGAGTGGATGTAGTGGAGTCAGGTGACTGAGCGGTGAGGGAATCGGGCTAGTAATCCGAACGTTGCCAGTTCGATTCCCGGTCATGCCAACTGACGTTGTGTCCTTGGGCAAGGCACTTCACCCTACTTGCCTCGGGAGAATGTCCCTGTACTTACTGTAAGTCGCTCTGGATAAGAGCGTCTGCTAAATGACTAAATCTAAATGTAAATGTAATCTTGTCGTGGAAAAGGAACATGCACACACAAGCAACACACACACATACATTTCCAACAGCCCCATTCCACTGTTGTGAGGTCATGGATAGCTGACAGTGGGGTAAAGCTGACAGGATGCATGTAGACACATGAGAAACATCTAGAGACTTCTGACAGTCATACCTCCGTAATCAACTAGCCAAAATGTGTCTCCTTGTAAAGTACAGTACACTCGCTACCCACTAATAACTGCCCACATGCAAAAGACAACTATGAACTGCTCCTCTATATCATCCTGTTTGTTTATTTTTTATAGCTAAAGGATATAATCCAGATAAAATTGAACCAAAGTACAGGACAAAAGGACATCAGATATCACCACTGGATACTTTATCTTGATGACAACAACACAGAGCAAGGCAGACAAAAGACAGACTTGTTCAAGAGACTGGAGTGTGCAGTTAATGAGTTCACGGAGGCTCACCTGGTTGAGATAAACTAACTCGGATTGAGAGCAAGAGAGAAGAATAGAGAGACAGAGAGAGAACAAGAGGTAGAGAGAGCAAGAACGAGAGCAAGAAAGAGAGAGAGAGAGAGCACAGTAAGCACAGCAACCTCTGTCTGGTCTGCCACAGTGTGGGTCTCACCCTCATGTTAAGCAGTGTAGTGTAGTCTTTCTGGCTTTCTAGGTTCAAAGCTCATGTTTTTCACTGATAACAGCAGCTAACAGTATGATTCAATGATAAGTCATAAAGAGAGAGATCAAAAAAATGCAAAGGTTACACTCCTGAAGATGGTCCTGCCTGTTCTCTCTAACACCAGTTTTGGTGTGGGGAAGGAAGAAAAACGTATTTTCCAACAGTAAAGTCAGGTCAGTGATACATTTTTAATGATGGAAATTGACTACTAGAGACTCAATGGAAACATAAGACAGTTGTAATAATTTATTCATTCTCTCTCTTTTACACCTGGCATACCTGCTGTGTGGTCCTGATAAAGGTGTTAGTGTGTAGAAAAACAATATCGCTAATCTACTTATTTAGAGTAGATTCGATTTAGGTGATTGCTGTCTTTACACGCAATTGTCTCATATAACTGAGAAATGAATAATTATTTATAGTATGCATGATAAAGTACTGCACAACCCCTCACTTTAGGGTGTGCGTGTAAGATTTTTGCCGTCGCTCACCTCGATGTTGGAACTAAAATACGTCAGAGCGCTGCGCGCTGCGAGCCACAGTGGACGTCGTTTTCCTAGCTAGCTAGATGTAGTGGTGGCCGTCAGACAGGTTTGTAGATTGCTAGTACGCAAATGTAGCATTAATGTGGTCGCACAGAAGGAATAATCTAAATATATAAGTTTACACAGCTAGTTTAGTGTCAACTGGCTACTACTAATGTTCAAATTTATTGCGAAGACTGATGTGTCAAGACTGTGCTGCCTTGCCCTGTGTGAATGCTCAGAAAGCGAGAGGATTGGGAACTGAGTGATTTCCGAGTTTTCGTCTCCAGGTTGGTTTGCTTGGTCTGGTCTTGAACCATGCTGCTGGCTATTTTATGTTAGATATACTATTGCATGTATGGTGTCTTAATTTAAAATGGGAAATCGATAATTGTATGCATCTACCTGTCAAAATGATATGTACACTTTTATTGACACTTGGAAACAGTAGCTAGCTAGAGAACTTGCTAGCTTCGAGAGCTAGTCATGTAGCCAAGGCTAGCGTTACACAGTAGCCACATTACTTGAGTTTGAATTCAAGCAGTATGCAGCCAGCTAACTGGGTAGGCATCTAGCTAACCCTTTCGGACAACTAAGGTTTGGATATGGACTAGCCATGAATCCTGTAGTTCGTTGCTTATTCTGTGCCAACTGCTTGCTATGGAGATAGATCACTCTTATAGGCAGCTATCTAACTTGGCATTTGCTGGCGCCAGCTAGCTAGCAGGCTAACTTAGCCAAAAATGCAGGCACTTTGATGCTGTTACGTTACTGCTGTAGCCAGCCAGCAATTCACTACGAATGACCGTTAAGCAGACATTATTTCCCTAGTGTTTATCTACATTTTTTATTGTGCTCTGCTATAAAGTTGAAGAAGTCAATCATTGTCACATTTCAGTCTCATCGGGGGATTCTGCATGCACCAAGACATGCCAAGGGCATCATTGCTGAGTAGGACTTGAAGTTCTCCATGGCATCTCATCAATTAGGCCTTAAAGCTAGCTACCTATATAGTTGCCTCGGTCTTAACACACTTCCTGAACAAACAAGCTTATAGATCGAATCAATGTCTTTGATTAAATTGTTGCGAAAATGGAGTGTAACATGACTGGTTGGTCAATTATGGCATGGTTCAGGTGAAGGAACTGTTTTTATAAAGAGCTGACATGTTTGACATTTTCCTCAGAAACAGAGAGATCAACTACAGACATGCTGTTGTAAATATTTCTATTGTGTACACACAAGAGAAGGTAGGGTTGGGGTCTTCAAGGGAGCAGACAGGAAGGAGCTATCAAGGGATCAATACTAGATAGATGCCAACAGTCAGCTGCCGAGGTTCTAGAACGTAGTCTCTTGTGATTCCAGTTCCGTTTTGTAGTTCCAGAATGCTGTTCAGGTGCAGGGGCGGCTTGCTGCCTGCTGCTGTTTGCTGCAGCTGATATAGGATATCTTGACTTGCTCTGTGGACCTCTGTCATTCAGGGTGTCCTGTTTGCCTCTCTCTCACACTTACACACCATCTCGCCCCAGTCATGGGACTGAGACTGGCATGGGGCCTGTTTGTGTCTGTCTGTTTGTAGTGTGCATACTGAGCTATGTGCGTACAAGTGGGAGAGA
This sequence comes from Osmerus eperlanus, assembly GCF_963692335.1. Classification (NCBI taxonomy): domain Eukaryota; kingdom Metazoa; phylum Chordata; class Actinopteri; order Osmeriformes; family Osmeridae; genus Osmerus; species Osmerus eperlanus. The sequence goes on along the minus strand of NC_085026.1, from coordinate 13,870,155 downwards.
GCACAAGTTGTTGAGGAGGGGAATCTGACACCTACTAGCCAGCATAATAAGGATCCTGGCTGCCAGCCGAATGGGATGGACTGACAAGTCGGGCATTCCAAAACTATTGATTACCTACCTCCACCATATATAGACACAACGAGAGAGTTCTAGCTCTCCATTGGCTCCTCTCTTACAAGACTGGACCCCCTACCCCTCCTTCCTTCCCAAAGCAGAACACGTGCCTGTAAAGGGAGAGGCTAGGCTGTTGCAGTGCCCAATAGCAGCTGTCTAGATTGAGGATGTCAAGTTGAGGTGTCATTTAATGAAACCAGTCCTGAACTCGTATGACCATGTGTTGTTGTTTGTGGGGCACAGGCAGGGAACTGGAGAGCACTTCAATAGTGCACTACTTGTCTCCCACTGGCCTGCATGCAAACATAGGCTACTACGGACACCTCAGCCACCGCAAGGCAAGCGACATACCTGTCATAGTCGCTAAGAATAACCCACATGTACCCGCGCTCAGGCTAGCTAGTTCTCTTTTTAATGCAACCGCTTTAACACAGACACGATATATTTACATATTCGTCAGAAACGCACCCGTGCTCACCCACCCACAAGCTCGCTAATAGTCCATGCTGCTGTAGCCTGCGGCAGCCCGCTAAGAGAAGCAGTGCATCTTAACTTGTGTGGAATCTCTAAAGGCTGTAGCAGCAGGAATGTGGAGCAACCGTGCAAGTCTATATCCCTCTATCTGTCTCAATATATCTGGAGCTGTCTCCTTTTCTCTCTTTTTTCTCACTTTTCCTCATTCTTCAAGTTAAATAGAAAACAAAACACCCCACAGGATTTCATGTAATGGTACCTGCATATTTGTATGGCCTAGTCTAGTTCCAGCATGAGCTAGTATGGTGTAGGTTAGCCATCTGGGTGATGCATTGTGCTTGTTCCGATTTTCAGCTTTAAGGCTGACTAAGCAACCGCTGGTTAATCTGGAGTCATTTGTGGATTCTCAGTAATATGACTGAGGTGAACCCTGATTGTGGTTTTGCTCGTTCAGTAACAAGAAGATGAACTGTCCAGATCTGAGACTAGCTAGGTCTAGGTCTTTTCTTAAGTAGCAGAATAAGGAAGTATAGAAATATGGTAAGAGAATACCTCGTGTTCCCACCCTGCAATGTCCTCAATTGTTCTGCGGAAGCTGGGGATTCGGTTTCTCTGGAAACGAGGTCATATTCGGAATGTGTGTCGAAAAGTGTGTGTTCTTAATAAAGATAGCTATGCTGTATTGCCAGTTTTTGGTATGGACAGCTCTGGGTGAGACAAGACAAGCCAGTGAAGAGGCCGTTCATGCCTGTCTGTCACACTGACACAGACGCCTCCTTGTTTGGCTCTGAGGCTCCTGTTGCACCTAGTGCGGCCTGGTCTGCCCTAGCACTTTCAGGGGGGTGCTAGATAACAAACACTTATGTTCACTATCGGCTATTCTCAAAGTCTTGCCTTTTTCTCTGGGTGTTTATCTAGGCTGGTGCAGACTGTCTGTTCTGTTTTCACATCCCTTGGGTTGGTCTACATCAGCATGGTGTGGCTTAGTGCAGGCTACACCTTGCAGACAGTCTCAATCATTGTATTTAACAGACTAAGGCTGGCCGTGTGCTGGACAGGACATGTCATGGGGAGTTGTCACTTGAGACCAGTAAGGACCTCACCGGGACTGTACTACGTCGAATTCTTGAGTGTAAGCGTTGAACGCACCGTAGCCTACATGTTGCTCATTATTAGGACTGTGGTGAGCAGACCTAGTAACACGGCCTGGCTTTCAGGATCACAGAGGGGCTGCTGGGCTGAACCCAGAGGGACACAAACAAAGGCTGTAGGATCTGAGCCATCCTCTTCCCTCCTCTCTCTCTTCCTGCACAGCTCGGATCTACAGTAAGACTGTCTAATTGTGGTCGTACCAGGGGGTGCTCTCTGTCCCTGTCTGCACACACACCTCCCTCTTCCTCTCTCACTCTCCCTTCCCCTCTCCCTTTTCCTCTCTCTCCTTGTCCTTCTTCTCCTCTCTTGCTCTCACACTCTCTCTCTCTCTCTCTCTCTCTCTCTCTCTCTCTCTCTCTCTCTCTCTCTCTCACCCTCTCCGTCCTCTGTAGTACACACACATCTCCCTCTTCCTCTTTCTCCCTGCTCCCCTCCCTTTTCCTCTCTCCTTGCCTTTCTTCTCCTCCTCTCTTGCTCTCACAATCTCTCTCTCTCTCTCTCTCTCTCTCTCTCTCTCTCTCTCTCTCTCTCTGTAACTCACACACATTCTGTCTCTCTCTCTCTCTGTAACTCACACACATT